>NC_088407.1:30394092-30549092 GCF_034236695.1 Oncorhynchus nerka | reverse complement strand
ACAATACCATGACAATTCTGGGAAGGATACTGTGTTGGGCGGCTGTTAAAATGCTATCTCCTTTTGTTTAGCCGGGCCTCTGCGTCTGCCTGGCACCATTACCCACTGAGCAACTAATGAGTCTTACAAATGTGTATTATTTGCATCAAAAGGCATGGCGCATTTTCAGCAGCAGAGACGTGCCAGCGCCCAGGAAGAAGCAGTTACAGGTATGGCCTGTTGATCTGCCAACCGAAAGAGGGAGGGTTGGGAGGGTTGGGAGGGAGGGAGGGAGATTATACCGTTCTCATTCTCGATGCCACATGCCCGAACGTCTGCGAAACCAATCATTTTAGTGAGTGAGTGTGTGTGTAAACAGTACGTGTACAGGTTTGTGTCTGTTTCTTCCTTTCCTCTCTCACTCTCGCTTGCTCTCTTCCTCTCTCTCTCTTCCTCACCCCATCCTCAGTCTCCCTCTCTCTCTCTCCCTCTCTCTCTCTCTCTCTCTCTCTCTCTCTCTCTGTCTCCCTCTCTCTCTCTCTCCCTCCTCCATCTGTCGCTCTTCCTCTCTCTCTCTTCCTCACCCCATCCTCAGTCTCTCTCTCTCTCTCTCTCTCTCTCTCTCTCTCTCTCTCTCTCTCTCTCTCTCTCTCTCTCTCTCTCTCCCTCCCTTCTCCGGCTGTCTCTATCTCTCTCTTCCTCCTCCTCTCTGTCTCTGTGTGTACAGTCGACTTGTTCAAACCGGATTAGGTTTGCCTAATGACCCGGCCGAGATCCTCGCACCTTATTATCCCAACCACCAACAGGCAGGGAATTAGGAGCTGCAAACGGACTGACCTGAAATCCCTCTGGTGACCTGGAGTGAGGGCTGTATATGAGCTAGAGCTAAATCACAACACCAGCGCAGCATAGAAGAGATTAAACAGACCTGACTGGACAGACTGACTGCCTTTGCACTTGTCCGATAAGGAAAGAGGAAATAGCTCCCCCTAGTGGCCCCCAGCAGTACATCAGCCTGGCACTTTGATTAGTGTGTATGTGTGTGTGTGTGTGTGTTGTGTCTCTGTGTGCTTGTGTATGCATCTGTGTGTGCGTGCGTGCCTGCCCTTGTGTGTATAGCTCTGTGTGTGTGTTTCTTTATCCTTTGTGTGTGAAAGTGGCCATTCCGTGCCAAGGCTCGCCGTATGAATGTATACCCAGGAGCCTAGTTCCAGTTGGACAGGGTGGCTGTAACTACACGGCTGTTTGTAAATTTAAATGAGATTGGGCCTTGTTGGATTTTGTTTAGGAGAGCTGGCCAGGATCTTCTACAGGTTTTTGGTCGCCTGGTTTTGGAGAGCTCAGCTCAGCAGTTAACACCACTGGCAGATGCTCCTAGTTTTAGCTCTCTTATGTATCATGCTTCAGAATTAAATAGCGAAAGGTTTCACAGCCTGCTAAATGATCAACCTAATTAAGAAGTTGTCGTGTTGTGTGAAAATGCGACACAGCCGCACCTGTCAACCAGTGAAAATGAGTGACATTGAGAGAGTGACATGTATTAATGAGTAACTTGTACGAAGCAGATAGTTGACACTATTTTAGTTAATGTATCTAGTGTTCACACAATGACATGACTACCATCTGCAGATGACGAAATGATGTTTTTGCATGAATTGCTTTTCGATCCTGGGGAGAGTTAGCCCAGTACTTACTCCCCCCAGCTCCATGGGTGGCTAGGTAATGTAACCAAATGTATGCGCTACACTGAGATGCATGGCAACCCTCGCCATGGCGATGGGGAAGGTCATTTAGAGCTCTAACAGGTATGACAGAGCAAGCAGGAGTGTGTTTTTATGGGAGTGTGTGTGTTCGTTTGTGTCGCCGTGTGTGTGTGTGTGTGTGTGTGTGTGTGTGTGTGTGTGTGTGTGTGTGTGTGTGTGTGTGTGTGTGTGTGTGTGTGTGTGTGATCATGCCGCCATGTGTGTTTGTACTTGTGTGTGTGTAAGGAAAGGGATGCTAAATGATAGGTGAGGCCACAGATATCGTCCCTACTCCCTGCACAGTGTGAACCAGGAGGGCGTGAGCCGGAAGAGTGCTTTGCACATATATTACAATCTGTATAGGTCACCAATTACCTGAAGGTGCCATTTCAGGTGTCAATTTCTAGATCTCTATCTATCCAGAAGACCGACACGCACATTTCCCATTCTGTTTGCCCTCTATCCCCACTGCAATCGGCCACTCCGTGACTGCCGCTCCTCTCCTGGATGGGATTGTGCTGTTGGGTCGGAACAAGGAGACAGGAATTAGTCCCTGTGCTGTGTGGCCTCGCCCCCGGACTGATAGGGCCGTCCAACTGAACGCCTGTCCAATTTCCCCCTTACCCTTGCGCTGAATCCATTAGCTCTACCATATCCTCCGCTGGAGCCGCACGCCTCTTGATAGCATCCACCATCTATGTTATTTTTCTTATTCTTATTTTCAATTTTGCGGCTGGGGAAAGGTCAGGATTAGTTATCGACAGGCTGTGTCTAAGCCCAGACGGGGAACCACAGACGCAGCTCTGGGTCCCCTAAACCTATTTTCCTCAGTCCCAGCAGTGGCCTAATCTGTATGGGGGGTGAAGTCTTTATGTGAGGATACATGTTTGTATGGCTGTGTGCCTACTACATATGGCTTCGCTAAATTCCCTTCCCTTCGTGATTATGCACAGAGGTGTCAAACACATTGGATGAATTGAAAAGAGTGATCGAATTTCTTGCAAGGTAGTATTTGATGGACCTTTTCATCAAGTGGCCCATAAACAATCTATTGTCACATCAGTTTAAATTGGATTTCAATCAAGTCTGTCAATTCAATGTCTGACCGCAAATAGGTGTAGCTGTTCTTTGTAAGTGACAAGCCACACAGGGTTGATATTCAGTATTCACTCTCGCCAACCTATTTTCCTCTCTCGATCCCTTTCTCCCTCCGTCCTCCAGCACAGGGATGATTAGGGATGGGATGATTCCCAGTGTGAGGTGTAGCTGTCCCAGGGCTGTGAAATGATGATAGAGGAGCACAAGCCCCTTACCCATCCATCTTTATCCTTCCCTCTTCCGATCCCCCTTTCCCACCGATTCCAGAGTGGGGGCCAGTAGGGTCTGTGTGACGGTGACGGATTCCCGGGGCTGGACAGACAGGCCGAAGCCCCCCAAACTCATTCCAGTCTCTGCCCTAAACTGGGCTGTTAATCCCTTCGACGCTGGCCTGGTCAAAGGTGAGGGGGGGAGGGGGGGCTGGAGAGAAAGAGGGGGGGGGGGAGCAGAGAGCAAGAGAGAAGGGAAGGGCAGAGAGAGAGAGAGAAGGGCAGAGAGAGAGAGAGAGATGGAAAGAGAGAGACAGAGAGACAGCGTGATGCATTGACTTTGTGCTCTTCTCATCTTCCATGGTCACAGCCTCAAATGGACATGTATAATAAAATGGGGATTCAAGTTCTTATTTGGACTCTGGTGCGTTGTAATATTCAGTTCTGTTTAATTTAGTCCATTTTGGGGGATTTTGGTAATGCAGCCCTGTATATACTTCCACAGAGTCAGATTAACTCATGGATACCATTTTTATATAGCATGCTAGCAGATACCCATAGACCACCAGTCATTGCGCTAACGCTAGTTAGCATTTGCTCACAAAACTACCTCTAACTTCCTTCATACTGGACACAGAGACATTAAAATGGTATCCACAAGTTCGTCTGACTCCGGGGAAGAAGATAAAGGTCATCATTGCCAAAATCCCAGAGTGTCCCTTTAAGTCATTAAAGATTGATCAGATTCAAAAACCAAGGTGAAATACAAATATAAAGGCCCTGCAGAAGATTTAAAAAACACAGAAATTCTGAAAGATGACCTCCAAAATGTTACCACGTCTTCTCCTTTGTCAATAAAAAAAAAGTGGAAAGTTGAATGGAGAAAAAATTCATTCAAACGTGTACAAACATTTCACGTCTTTCATTCCCAGATTCCTTTTCATTGTCCGGCTCTTTGGTCATCTCTTAAAAAAAAGATGTAACCCGGCATATTGTAATAGAAATAAATCAAACCAATGGATTATCAGCACTAATAGTCCTCACAACCCTCACAGAGCCTTATGAAGATAGATCTTTGCCTTATGGAAGGCAATCACGAAGAGAACTTATCATAACAGAAATTAAGAGCTAGCCCCATTCGTTATTCCAAGACCCAAGGCTACATTTCCATATAAAGTAATGGCACAGTGTATTATTCAACTATTAGAGACTTCTATGTGCCTTGTGCATAAAAAGATTTATGATGTGTTGTATTTTGAGATAGTGTTGACCGGGCTCATATTTATGGCTCTCATGTTCTTTCCTCTCATCACTTCTGCTCACGTCGACAGTAGTGCAGTATAGATAGAGAGCTTGGCAGCTGGTTTCCGGCCAAGTAGATCTAACCTTCCAACCCCTGCAGGGGGCAATGGTTGACCCATACATAGTTAGGTTACAATGTGTGCTTTGTGGGGGGGGGCAACTTGGGGGGCGAATAAGGTTTATCTGGGGGGTGTGGGGGTCGTTGCTCGTCTGTGAAGAACCTTTTGAGGTGGCACCGTTTGAGTTAGCCAAGAAACCTTGCTGGATGCATACGTCCATTCTAGAGACGTATAGCGCATGCGAACATGGAGGCACACGGACGGAGTGTGACCAGACATCCTGGGCATTTCCAATTCACCAGGCTATATCTTCCACAATATTAGCGAAATAATGATCATCGTGTTAAAAACAACTATTTAGACATGGCCACTGTCCAATCTTCGCTATGGCCAGTCCGTTTCTGCCTCAGTACTGTGTCAACCTGCAGTGGTTTATTTATACTTTAGCTGTTACCATTTGCCCATTTTGGCTGTGAGACCTCTCAGTCACATAATATAGTCAGGAGTGGTTGTAGTGGTGTCAAACTGCAATGGGGTGATGCTCTATATGCGAAAATATTATAATCGCAAAAGTCCCCCAACCAGAAATGGTATGAAGGTGTGGCGTAGGAAAGCCATAAGGCCATTAAAACCCATGATCATTCATTTCCCCTCCCTCTCCTAATCCATCTCTCTGGGAGAATGGGCCTGTCCTTAAACACCCAAGGCTAGCAATCTATCCCCTATCCTGTCTCCATGAATTAGAGTGAACCAAACCTAGCCAGACTCAAAGAGACAGTGAGACTCTTCCTCTTTCTTGCCCTCTCATCTTCCTTTCTCTGTGCCTCTATCTGTGCGCCTCTGTCTATTATTTCTCTCTTTATCTCTGTCTCTGTCTCTGTCTCTCTCTCTATGTCTCTCTCTCTCTCTCTCTTTATCTGTCTCTCCCCCTCTCTCTCTGTCTCTTTATCTCTGTCTCTCTCTCTGTCTCTTTATCTCTGTCTCTGTCTCTCTCTCTTCCCTCCCTCTCTCTCTCTCTCTCTCTCTCTCTCTCTCTCTCTCTCTCTCTCTCTCTTTCTCTCTCTCCAAAATAATCTGTATGAATATGAATACAATTTAGATCATACTCAGCGTAGGAGAATGTGCGACAAGACTTTGTCGATGGCAATTTGTTTCTCTGTGAGCTGAGGTGTACATAGCGGTGTGTGCTTGTTCCAGGAAGATATCTGGTTGTATTTGGTATTCGTGTGGATCTGGTTCTCTTCACCTGTGGTGAAATAGTCAACCGACAAATTTTCTCACAATACACATACATTTTCTCTGTGTTTTTCTCCCCGCTTTGTGTGTTGTCTAGAAAAGGGTTTATGCAATGAGAGGTGTCGGCTCAGTTATTAAAGGTGTATTTGTAGAAAATTGAAGTGGATTGAAGACTGGATTGAATTGGCTGTGTTATTTGAGCAAGTGAAGGCATGTCCTTATTGCCTTATTTAACAGAGGTGGCTTGATGAATAATCTTGCCTCAGATCTGAAAACAAACCTTTAGCTGAGCGGGCTAACGCAGTCATGCTGGAGACCTGGGTTTGAATCCCAGACAGTCACACGTGCCTGGTGTACTGGATTCTTTTGGATTTTGGGGGTCTGGGATTGAAGGCTATGAGAGAGAGTCGTCTGGAGCATGCAGCCCCTCATTTTCTGCCTGGCTAGTCATGAAAAGCGCGAGAATAAAAGTGGGCGCTTCAAACCAAGGTCTATTCCCCCATCATCGGATCCCCAAGGTGAGCCACAGCATGGCACTTTGTCACGTCAGAACATAAAACAATTCCCTCTCTTCCTTGCCACGCCATGAGAATGACTTCAGCTAATCTCTCACCACAAAGTCCTACTAAACATCTAGTGAATATTTATAGGCTATTAATAACATATATATAAACTGCTTGTGTCACCGGCCAGGCAGAGGGATGTCGGGAATTATAGCCGGACATTAATATCTATGCGCCGGAACTCCGACATTTGGGTCCGGTATTCCCAAAGGTAGATGGATGGGCCGGTGTTGGGATGCGGTGCCAGGAACTGCAGACGGAGAGGTTCGTGATCCGGAGGTTCCATCCAAATCCAGGACCATAATTGGTGTAATCGCTTGATGAATTGCGGCCATTTAGCTTTTTTTTTTATCTACGAGCTCCAGCAATTTATTTTATCGTGTTGTAAAGCACCTTGGTTCACGGCATGTCTTGATATCGTCAAGTGTGGAGAGAACCCTGCAAATGTTAAATATGTACAATTGGCCGAGTAATTAGATTAATAGGGTCTAAATGAGCACCGGGGCAGGAGTGAAAACCAAAATCGCTCTTCCTTTGACGGAGTCCTGGGAGAACCACATTATCTGTTCATTACCTGTTCATTATCTGTTCATTATCTGTTCAAAAAAAAGTTTTTTATGCTGCAATTCTTCAGCGCCTCGTCTCCCTCATCGCACCTAAAATCCCAAGTCCTCTCTCTCTCTCTCTCTCTCTCTCTCTCCCTCTCATCGCTGGTTCGTCTGACTTTTCATTTAAGGAATGTTAATCAGACCTGATAATGAAGCAAACTTTTGAACCTGTGTAAAAAAAATATATAATGTTTAAATAAAGTTTTTTTTTAAACACAGATCCCTTTAGAATACTCTACCCTAGCTCTCATCTTTGAGCCAAGAGATTCATGTGAGGTTTTGCTCAGTGGTCCAAATTTGGTATGGGTCTTTTTCACCCCTTCACCTGAAGCTTTTGTTTCTATAGAGCAGCTCCATATTATGCATTGGGCCAAACAGTTAGATACTCACAGGTGTTAAGAGAGTAGAATGTGAGGCAAGGGCATGTGGGACCTTCTCGATTGCCTCTGAATGCGCTTGGTATATTTGGACATTTCAAGGTGTATTCAGAGTGTTCGAGATGTGTGTGTACTCTGAAAGTGGTCCGGGCCTCCTCCCGTTCTTCAACCTCATGTTTACGTTCATGCTCTATCCCCTGTGACGTACTTGTTAAAAGCTACCTGGGTTTTCATGCTCTTTGTTCGTCCAGATCGATTGAATTTGAACTCCTTTTTGCTGCAAGTGATTCATCCAAGCAGTCGATGTCAGAACCCTCATGGCACCTGTCGGGAAAGGTGGCAAGGGCTTCCAGGAGTGCTAGAGTAGATGTTTTTGTTTTTTAGTTTTTTTTACAACCGGTGTGAGTTCTGGTACAGTGTAGAGTTACTGTAACTAATGTAGCTTTACACTGCTAGATAAATTCCGATGATATGGTGCATCATCACCCGGGGCCTTTTCCAGGCTTGTTGGCGGCTGGACTCCGGTGATTTTTTCCCCATTGGGAAAAAAAACTGGTTGAATCAACGTTGTTTTTCGCGTAATTTCAACCAAAACATGAAATGTGACGACCTTGAATCAAGGTGGAAAACTGATTGGATTTGCAAAAAGTCATCAATGTTCGGGAATTTTGTTTTATTTTCACCCAACTTTGAACCTAAATCCAATGACAGGGTGACATTTTTGGTTGACTTCACTTTGAATACATCAAAACTAGACGTTGAACTGATGTCTGTGCCCCGTGGGTTCCTGCTGGGAGGACAGGCATTTGACTCCGAACCCAATCTATCCTGGAACCATGGCGTACTTTCATCCTCTTTGGGGAACATATTTTTCATAAGAATTACATCAACATGCTCTTTTGAATTGGTGATTGGACCAGAAATCGGGGTTAGGCAGTGGACACATGTACATTAGTTCCATGGTGTCCATTGAATGGACATTTCCATTTCCACTTCATAAGTCTACTGTCACTTCTAACCCCAAGCTATATCCCATAGCAGTGAATGTGTACTATTTGCTGTAAGCCACGTGAGGCATTAGCAGGCATTAAAAACATGAAAGCACTGTAGAAGATGAAGACTCAGCAAGAGCTCCTCTGGGCTCCTACATTTCCCTGTCAATGCGAAACAATACGTGGCAATCACACTTTTGCCTGTTTTTGACCTGACGCGGATGAATTACAGCGGTGCACAATTAACACCTTGCCGGAACTCTTGAGGAAGACAAAGAGGTAGAAAAAGATGCGCGTGGCGCGAGGTGTGGCACTGTCCAACAATTCCCTTTACAGGGATAACTTTATGACACCCCCCGCTCCCACACTGAGGCCTTAAAGTAGAAAAACAGCCTTACTACCAGACAGGCCCCGTGGTTTATGAACTAGCCTGGCATCAACCTAACTATTCTGATTTGTATTCATGATGGAGTAACTCAGTTACAGCCTGGGCACATATGGAAACGACAAGTCCTATTAATAGAACAAGGCCGAGTCTTTCCAAGCTCCTTCCCTTTGTAGGCGACTCACACGAGAGAGAGACTGTGCCGTGTACAACATATTCAAACAGGAACATGAAGGTGTGGTTACATGCACACTGCAAGGCATTACTTGTCAGGCAACCCAACAGGCATTAGTGTGTGTGTGTGTGTGTTATTCCCTAATCACAGCCAGACAGAATTAGATTTAAGTCATTTATCAGACACTCTAATTCAGAGCAACTTGCAGGAGGAGTTAGGGTGAAGTGCCTTGATCAAAGGGCACATCAGCAGAATTTTCACATAGTCAGCTCAGGGATTCAAACCCGTGACCTTTCAGTTACTGGCCTAATACTCTTAACCACTCAGCTACTCACCGCCCTTCAGCCGTATGTCTTTTTCATGCAATCTTATTCTGCTGCTGGATGGACAAGTGCAGTGTTTGTAACGCAAGATGGACGAGACCTCATCAGAGCTCGCATTTATTTGGGGAGATTGCAATGTTCATTAAAGACAGGAGAAACATGTTTTTTCAGGTGATAATAAAAAATGTTTTGTTTAGTTGCTTGTTCCTCTGCTTGTTCCTCGGACTTTATAGGAAGCCAAACTTCCGTGTGAAGTCTGAGGAAACGTACTGTAATTTTGCATTCAAATGGTTGGCCCTTCTACCCATCTATGCCATTACTTAACCAGTGTTGTAAATTTGACTAGCAGGATGTTGTAATCTACCAAGCTTGTTAGCCCTAACAACAGGATTTAAAAAAACGTTAGATCCTTTGGCCTGGGGTGGTCTTGTGGTCTAAGCAGCTGCCTCTGAAGCACATGTACGATGTACCACTGTCAGCATGGATTCCAATCCAGCCCAGTGCTCTTTCAGCACACTCTCCCATACCTTTCAACTCTCTATTCAATAAACATGACAAAATCCGTAAGGAGTGGGACTGCAACCACAAATAAACGGCCTGTCGCATTTGGGAAGTGTCCTTACCACAGACAACAGTAGGCTTTAAAGACCAAATGTATGAGGCAACTCTCTTTACCCTTTCTCCTCCCCACAACCCTCAAACCTAGCCTCAGTCTCACCTCCCAGTGTGACGCTCCGTTGGCGGGGCCACAGCCCTGTTGATATATTGGTCTGGACACATGCTTCGAATTCCACTGTCGGTGAATGGCATACTTGGCAAGGGACCTGAAGGCCTTCAAGACTTCATAGCTGACGCTTCAACAACAGACTGAAAGCTCTTGTCCACAAGGCCAACACCTTTATTTTCCCAATTACTGAAATATCCAAATCCTTCGTCTTCGGACAACTTATCCTCCCCCTATTCCTCAATGTCAAACAGCAATTGCACACAAACAAATAATACACTTTTTTTTTGTAGGGGTATAGTTTTTTTGGTGATGTGGAGAGAGAGGGGTTGCAAATTAACAAGATCCCTCAAAATTGATGAGTGGGGAGTTCCCGCTGTGCATTCAAATTGGCGACGTGCAGTTTGACAGGGCACTGTCGAGCATGTCTCCAGGATTAGAGGCCCTGAGACACTGTTTATTTGTGTCCACTTGGTTAGCATATATTTTCCTCCTGTCCATGCCTCTCTTTCATCCTCCTCACCATCCTCCCATCAACAGCGAGATGCAAAACCTCTGTCAGGAGGAATAGACCTGATTTTGAAGCCGACCTTCCTTCACAAACCAAGGAATATGCAGATTATGCCTACGGTTAGGGTTAGGGTTTGGGTTAGTTAACTAATGCATGGTTTGCAGAGGAACTTTCTGACCTTTTCTGTGGGTTTTAGTTGCAGCTGAGAATTCAGCATTGTATGCTAATACATAAATGGGCCTAAACTTCTTTCTATGCATTATTCACGTTGAGTTGACATTTGTGCTACTGCTACCATAAAGAGATTATAGATTGCTTTTGCAAGTGCAAAGTTTCTGCTTGCAGCTTTCCTTCGCTAGTCCATTTTGACATATTGATCATGGGGTATTATCCACATTGTGTGTGTGTGTGTGTGTGTGTGTGTGTGTGTGTGTGTGTGTGTGTGTGTGTGTGTGTGTGTGTGCGTGTGCGTGTGCGCGTGCGTGCGTGCGTGCGTGCGTGCGTCCGTCCGTGCGCGCGTCCGTCCGTGCGCGCGTCCGTCCGTGCGTGCGTGAAATTCAAGACTAAATAATGTGCCATTTCATCCCTTGAACAAATCTGGCTTCCCTTGAACAAATCTGAATTTAACTCTCAACTAATAAAGCTGTTGTAGTATACCAAACACTTGGTGGCCACACCTGGTCTGTGTCATTAGGCCTACTCACTCTCAGCAGTTTGCCTTCATTGCCGCCAATTGAGAATAGCAAAAACAACAAATCATAAGCACCCGCACACACTCCATTTTCCCAGTGAACGTTAGATACTGAACTGAAACGAAAAATGGCCATATCGCTTTTGCTATTCCAACGAGATGTTCATCCTACACATACGGATTCCGCTATTACTTATCATCGTCAAAAATACTTGTTTGCTGATAATAGTAATAATAATAATAATAATACAAGTCAGGGTTAAAACTCATCTCAGCTAAAGGAGGGAAACTACCTGGAAAAGAAGGAATCCTTACTCTGCTAACCCAAGCATTTTATACCCTCCATTCCTCCCCAACCCCGTAAGCAGAGGGCCGCACTAAGACCCGGCTTAGTGGAGAAGTGGAAGATAGGAAAGTTGTTTTTTAACTGTAGTTAGAAGGAATTAGATAAAGAATAATAGACAACAACTTCAAATGTGCCTTCGTGTGCAAAAAAAACAACTGTCAGGAGGAGTAGAGGAGAGAAAATAAAAAAATAATTAGGTCGATGCGGCCTTGTTTATCTAGTAGGCTATAGGTGTCTGCAGTAATAACAGTAGCATCGTCTTATTAGCTTGGTGGAGAACCTGTCAGTTTATAAGGCTTCTCATCTTAGATGAAAAGATATTCAGCAACTCTTGGCAGGACAATAGTTTGTTTTATAAACCAATGCTTTATTGGTAAAAACCAACACCTTCTGGGGAAATGCCTTCATCAGGGCGAAACAAAAGGAATACATTTAGCACACCTATATTCTACCAGGTGTATTTCTGGTCACGACCCTAAAGACGTCATTGAGCCTAGAGGGGAAAGCTATACTGTACATTTTCCACTCTTTTCTAGCTTTGTGTAGGCCGATAGGTATCAAAAGCTGCCTCAGCATTCAATATGAAACACAGCCCCTGTCATGCAAAGTGGGGGGAAAGTTCACAGGATCCACACATTTAGGGTGATGTTGCAGCTTTGGAACAGTCAGTGATAAGCACCTGCATGGTAATGGTCCAATAGAGTGATTTATGGTAATATTCCCTTTTATCTGTACGAGTCCAGGGCAGTGTACCTACACAGCCTGCTGCTATCCTGGTGAGCCCCGGGCTCACATAAAACAAAATATGTCTTCTAATATCTATTACCATTCAACTGTTTTGAGTACGACACAAGCACGACCTCTTCAATTCACCTCGCCATATCAAAGACCATTCCGTCGCTCATATTCCTCCATAATATATTCCAGGAGAGTGGGGGAAAACAGCGGGGGGGGCGTGTATCCCATCTGATTACAAGCAATCTTCGAAGAGTTGCGGTGCAGTCGGCATCTGGAGTGTTTCAAAGGGCACTCTCCATCATAGCTATGATTAATCAGAGAGCGGGCCATCATGAATGCGAGAAAATCACAGCAGATGCCTAGATGACATCTCTCATAGCGTTGGTTTGTAGCATTACAATGGCCTTAGTATTTCTATGGACAGAGGATGGGTGAAATGTGTGTGATAAATTATTAGGAGAGCAAGTGCCAAAGCTGATCATCACTGTCACAGGTTTATTTCAGATGAAATGTTTTTGGGGCTTCGCTGCCTAATATTTTCGACTTGTGGTACTTACTGTTACATTAACACTGTGAAAATACTTGAATGGGGACTGTATAAATTGGTATTACATATACAACTCCAAAAGACAAGAAAATACCACTTCCACTTTGAAGAATTGAATCAGTGGGGACAACAGCAGAAAAATGAGCCGTG
Organism: Oncorhynchus nerka; assembly: GCF_034236695.1. NCBI lineage: Eukaryota > Metazoa > Chordata > Actinopteri > Salmoniformes > Salmonidae > Oncorhynchus > Oncorhynchus nerka. The sequence goes on along the minus strand of NC_088407.1, from coordinate 30,536,337 downwards.
CTAAGACCACTCCCCGACTAATTTTGGAGCGATTCCTCCAGCAGTCACAAGAGGTAAAGTCATAGAGAGAGAGAGAGAGAGAGAGAGAGAGAGAGAGAGAGAGAGAGAGACGGTGAAAACAAACAAGCGGGAGATGGAAAGATAGTGAGAGAATGAAATAAATATATATATACAGTATATGAAATAAAAATAGCCTTCTCTCTCAGCATGGTGAAGAGGGATTTGAGAAGATATTATCCTCAAAGCCTTGCGTCTGCATTTGAGTGAGGCTGAGGCTGAGGGAGAAAAGGGTAGGGCCTGTCTGTGGTAAATTATGAAAGTCCCAGGGTTTTCCTGATACCGCGAACACCAGCTGACTGGAGTGATCCATTGCGGCTTTGTGGAGACTTCTGATATAAATGCTGAGGGCTAGATGTTCAAGATCCCCTGTTTCCCCCCGCCGCCTCTGCCTCTGCTTCTTCCTCGCTCGCATCCACATCACCTACCATCGCCTTGCCTGCTGAACAGGGACAATTTGTTATGTTCTTTCTATCTATCTCTCTCTTTCTCTCTTTCCCTCCCTCTCTCTCTATCTCTCTCGCCTCAGAATATCAAGATGAGGACACGGGCGACTTACTCGTCCTTGTGCCTTTTCAAATTGACAAGCAAGCGGCCTTGGAGGACATTTGACTCTATTTTCAAGTTGACCATTTGTAATCAGGTCTCTAAAGGAGAGAGGAGTTGGCAGAAATGGTGATGGTACCTTTGCTGTTGTTCTCAATGTAGGAAGTAGGGGGTGGAGCGGGTTGTGATAGAACAGTGGAAGGTTTACGGATGTGCCAATAGATACAGCAAAGAATTGGGGGGCACAAAAAAAATATATGTGAGGTAGATAATTGACCTCTATTAAAAAAAGGAGCAGGAAAAATGTTCCTCTGGAAAATAAAAACGTAACACCCTCTTTTTGAAAGATGCGCCACCTCTCCATAAAAGGTGCACTCTCACTCACGGTGACAAAACCCCACCAAGATTCCACGCAGGTTGGAATGTTTTGGTCCTGTGTGGCTCTGTTGGTAGAGTGTGGTGCGTACAACGCCGGGGTTGTGGGTTCAATTTCTATGTATGAATGTGTATGCACTCGTTACTGTAAGTCGCTCTACATAAGAGCTAAATCACTTAAATGTACAATTGGGGTGACTGCTGCACTGCAGCGTGGCCACTAGCTGACAAAGTCATCAGATCTTACTTTAACCACACGTCTAACATTATGCCTAACCCTAACCTTAGATTAAGACAAAATAGATCATTTTTGTCATGCATGTTTACAGCTGGCCCATCTAGTAGAAATGAGCTTTGCCGTCAGGATAAGATTCATCCCAATAAATGTCAACCTTTTGGGTATCTCAAATTGTTCTGGGAATTCTCACTTATGAACTTAATTGGGAGGAAGGATGTTTGACATGCTTTTGACATTTGTATCACAATTTCTTTTTAATAAGGAAATCATGATGAATGTGGCCATTTTGTATGCTTTTTAGACCTGTATAGTTAGCGAACACACTTTGTGCTTCGCTTTGTAACATACAATTAACCTTATTTTAGTGCCCAAAAAGCGTAATACTTCCAGGTCAACTGTAATATGAATACCATTGAAAAGTACAATTTCTCCCCTTTCCGGGAAAAATCAATTACGAAATATTCATGCTGCCCGTCTCTGCATGATAGAAAAAGGAAATGAGCTGCGTTGGGTCATTTTTTTAAATGGCAGGTTTGCAACTGTTTTTTTTACCTTTATTTAACTAGGCAAGTCAGTTAAGAAGATATTCTTATTTTCAATGACAGTCTAGGAACCGAACGACAGATTTTTACCTCGTCAGCTCGGGGATTCGATCTTGCAACCTTTCGCTTACTAGTCCAACGCTCTGACCACTCCGCTACCCGCCACCCTATTGGGTGTTGTATAAACCTACCTCTCTGCCTCCACGACCTGTGCAACAATGCATCATTTTACAAATGCGATCTCTCCCATGCCAGTAGGCTAGCTAGCCCAAGAATGCACGTGAACCTAATTGTTCATCATGGAAACTGTAAACACTCAGAATTCCATGTATTCACTAAGCAGCGCATTGCGACCTATGTAAGCCTATTGGGTATTTATTAAATCATTCTTTATTGAGGTTCTTGTCTCTCATAATCATTGACTATCTGCTAGTTAGCTACATGCCAATGATTTGTTTAGCATAGCAACGTAGAATGAATAGAATTATTCGAATTGAAGACTGGGTCAAACAGTCGCTTGGGTATCAACTTCAGAATGCAAAAGTTACCAGATGCGGGCCTGGAGGCAAGGGAAATAATGGCTGTAAGTGGTCATCGGTGTGAGAGCTCACTCAAGAGTTATTAGCAGCTCCGAACATGGAGAACAAGAAGCGCTGGAGTGCTGTTTTAGCTGGCAACGATGTGAGTGGGAAGTCCCATTCTCCACCAAAGAAGAGGCAAGTACTGTCTGTCACCAAAAGGACTAGGACCATGGACAGTTCTTCCACCTTGTGCCATCAATGGAAACGTGACTATTAACATCACCAACTAGCTTGGTTAGCTTGGACTCGCCAACCATAATAGTTGTTGTCTATGTACACTACCGTTCAAAAGTTTGGGGTAACTTAGAAATCTCCTTGTTTTCCATGAAAACATACATGAAAGTAGTTTCAAAGTGAATAGGAAATATCGTCAATATTGTAGCGACCCGCACAGACAGCTGTGTGTTATGTGCTAGGCTAGGAGGTGGTTGTGTTGTACTGACCAGTACCCGGTGTTCGCGGGGTCCGACATGTCAATCAACCTGCTATCTGCCAATCACGGGAATGCCTGGAATGTTCTGATGCCGGGCATCCTGGTGGTTGGCGGAGTGGCGTGGAGGGGGGTTGGGCATTGGAAGTTAAGACCAGGTTCAGCCTTTGTTCTCTCTCTCTTACATCTGGGCTTCACAAGAGAAGGTCACGATTGGCTGGTGGGTTATCTGTCATCTATTTGGCGTGTGCTACGGCCCAAACAGTAGCCTGTGTAAAGTTGGTTCAATAAACCGTCAATTCGCAAACTAAAGCCTCTGTCTGGACAATTGTTCATTTATGATCTAGTCAGGTCATTACATTGGTGTCAGAAGTAAAAACGTTGATACAAGTTAGCCAGCTAGCTAGCTGACTTATGTGGCTAGCTACCGTAGGTGAGAACGGGGATTGAAAATGCTTCGAGGGAATCCGAAAGTGAAGGTGGAGGTAGGGGACGATTATGGCCAAGGATGTGCGTGTGAATGGACGTCGGGGTTCTGTCTGAGGAGATCGCCAGGGCGTCGGAGCGCAGAGGCCGCTTGAGGGAGGACGTTAGAGTGATGGCCGCTGAAGCGGGCATGAGTGCTTCGTCGAGTGTATTTCGCGCGGATTCTGGTGGGCGGACCGGTGGCGACGTCGACGCGGCGTGACGAGGAATCTGGGGCTCAGGATGTAAACAAACATGGCGGCGCCCAGTTCCCGGCTGCGTCCGTATCTGTTAAGACCCCGAAGTATTCCGGTAAGGCATTGGGAAGCTTTTCATGCTCAGTTTGAACTGTTAGCTCATTTTAGGGGGTGGTCGGATGAAGAAAGGGCACTGCAGTTGGCTTTATGCCTCACGGATGAAGCTCTGGCCTGTTTGATATTGATTAGCCCCGAGGACAGGCATGATTATGGTGCTCTAGTGGGAGCACTGAGGAGGCGCTATGGACAATGTGTACAGCCCGGGCTACTGCGCTCCGAACTGAGGAATAGACGCAGGCAGCCTGGAGAGCCTCTACGGGTGCTAGCTAATGACATTGAGAGCCTCTCTCGGCGGGCATATGCTCACATGCCCCCCTCCGTGCAGAGCGAGCTAGCACGGGACCAGTTCATACAGGCGCTCTCCCCTACGGAGCTGCGCATACAGACCCAGCTGGCTCATCCTGAGTCATTGCAGACAGCCTTGGAGATGGCTTTGGAGAGGGAGCTGGTGTGGGCTGGGGCTTCAGCTGGGGCTTTGGTGGGGGTGCAGGGAGACACACCCTCTGTGCGAGCTGGGGGGCAGAGCAGCCCGGAGCCGGAAAAGCCTGCTTGGGTGGCCGAAATGACAGAACTCATTCGGCTGTGTCGCTACAGGCGGCACGAAACACAAGCCCTGGTCCCAGGGTCTGCTGGGGTTGTGGCCAGCCAGGCCATCTGCGCCGAGATTGCCCCATGTCCCCCAGAGCTCAGGGAAACGGCTCGGGGTCCGCATAGACCGGGTAGTGCGGACCCCTGGCTTTCTATCCCAACCACCATCATCTTCAGGAGGAGCCCACCGCACAGACAGGGAAGCAAGGCCCACTTCCCCAGAAGCAGACGAGGGCAAGCGGATGGAGCCTGTTGTTGTGGTGGGCCGGACCTGTGTTGGGGACTTTGTCATGTCCCTGTCACTGTGGAGGGGGTGCCCTGTTCCGCCCTGGTGGACACTGGGTCCACAGTAACCCTGGTGAGGCCAGATATTGTGCCAGGTTGGACTCAGTGTGAGCCTACAACTGTGCAGCTCCGCACAGTCACAGGTGAGCTGGCACCCATGAAAGGGAAGGGAATAATGACTCTGACAGTAGGGGGTAGGACTGTGCGTCATCCTGTGTGGGTGGCGGCTGTGCAGGACCCTTGTATCCTGGGGTTGGACTTTCTTAGGAGCACAGGCTGCCAGTTAGACCTAAATAGGGGCACACTGAGCTTCCAGGAGGGACGGAAGTCACCATGGCCCCTAATGTCACATTCACTCAACCCAACAAACCCTTTACTCCAACAGTTAAAGCAGCAGAGACTCATGGCTGCGCCCCCCCCCACAGCTGTGTGTGACTTTTCCCCAGTCCCCCTGTCACCTACGGCGGTGTGTTACATTCCCCCAGCTACCTCCATGACACAGCCCTCTGTGAGCCCGGGCCGCACCCCCCAGCCCAGCTACCCCAGATGGGAGAGGGAGAGGACACTGTCTGCAGTGAGGGAGATATGGGGGAGGAACTGTGTTGGTCTTGACCCCGAGCAGCAGGAACGGTTGTGGCGGTTGCTGTTTGAATTCAGAGACAGCTTTGCGTTGAGTGAGGAAGAGGTGGGTCAGACCCATCTGGTGCAGCATGAGATCGACACAGGTGATGCTCGACCCATCAAGATGCGTCCCCGCCGTATCCCGCTGGCACGCCAGGAGGCGGCAGACAAGGCTGTGTTGGAGATGCAGCGGGCAGACTTCATTGAGCCCTCAGACAGCCCCTGGGCGGCGCCAGTCGTCATGGTTCGGGAAGGGGGCAAGCTGAGGTTCTGTGCGGACTACAGGCGGCTGAATGAGGTAACCAGGAAGGACTCATACCCCATACCACGTATCGATGAGTCGCTGGACCTGGTTAGGGGTCCTCCTGGTTCTCCTCACTAGACCTCCGCAGCGGCTACTGGCAGGTGCCCCTCTCCCCAGAGGCCAGAGCCAAAACTGCGTTCTCCACTAACAGAGGACACTGGCAGTTCAAGGTCCTGTGCTTTGGCCTGTGCAACGCTCCAGCTACTTTTGAGCGTTTGATGGACAGGGTGCTGGATGGCATCCCCGACAGCAGTGTCTGGTATACCTCGATGACATCCTGGCCCATGGCAGCTCCTTCCAGTCAGCCCTGGGGCGCTACGGCGTGTGCTGGAGAGGGTGGCTGCCGCAGGTCTGAAGCTCCACCCCGAGAAGTGCCACTTCATGAGGAGAGAGGTGTCCTTCTTGGGCCACCGAGTGGGGAAGGAGGGGATCAGCACCATGGAGGACAAGGTAGGGGCTGTCAGAGACTGGCCCACCCCCACCGACCAGCCAGCTGAAGAGCTTCCTGGGCCTGGCCTCGTACTACAGGAGGTTTGTACGGGGCTTCTCAAGCGTTGCTGCTCCACTGAACCGCCTGCTGCCGAAGGACAAGGCTTTCACTTGGACAGTGGAGTGTGAGGAGGCGTTCAACACCCTCAAACGTGCACTGATCGAGGCCCCCGTGCTCGCTCTCTGACCTCACCTTGCCCTTTATCCTGGACACAGACGCGAGCAATGTGGGCATGGGTGGGGTGCTGGCCCAGGTGGGGCCAGAGGGGGAGAGAGTGGTGGCGTACTTCAGCAAGACATTTGACAAACATGAGCGCCGCTACTGTGTCACCCGGCGGGAGCTCTTGGCTGTTGTGGCTTCCGTCAAACACTTCAAGTACTACCTGGGTGGTCTGCCCTTTACTGTAAGGACTGACCACTCTGCTCTCCAGTGGCTCATGTCTTTCAGAGAGCCAGAGGGGCAGGTGGCACGCTGGTTGGAGGAGCTTCAGCCGTATGACTTCACGGTGGTGCACAGGGCAGGGGCACGCCACTCCAACGCCGACGCCATGTCCCGTCGGCCCTGTACTGCAGACGGCTGCCGCCACTGTGAACGGAGAGAGGGACGGGAGAGAGAGCTGCGGGCAAAGGAGGGTGTCTGTGCCACAGTGTGTCGGGCGAGCGGGCCTGTCTGCTGTGAGCTGCAGACTGTCGACGTGGCTGAATGGCGGCAGCAGCAGGGACGGGACACAGACCTACAGCCAGTGCTACAGTGGGTAGAGGCGCAGGTGAGGCCACCATGGGAAGAGGTGACAGCGCTCTCACTCGCGACCAAAGGGTTGTGGTCGAAGTTTGAGAGACTGCGGCTGGCTGATGGCGTGCTACAGCGGGCATGGAAGGAGTCAGCTACGGGAGAGGAGAGGTGGCAGGTGGTGGTCCCAAAAGCATTGCGGGAGGCTGTGCTCCAGAGTACTCATGGGGGTGGGGACTGGACACTTTGGGGTCACAAAAACACTGCGCCGTCTCCGTCAGGGCTTCTACTGGGGGCAGCACAAGAGGGATGTGGAGGACTTTTGTCGCCGCTGTGACAACTGCACAGCGAGAAAGGGCCCCCCAGGCCGCTCTCATGCTCAGCTCCAACAGTTCCCAGTTGGGGCTCCCATGGAGAGGGTGGGAGTGGATGTAGTTGGACCGTTCCCCACCACAGACAGTGGAAACCGCTGGGTGCTCACGGCCATGGACTATTTCACAAAATGGCCCGAGGCCTATGCTCTGCCTGACCAGGAGGCAGAGACCATCGTCGACGCCCTGACAGCGGGGATGTTCAGCAGGTTTGGAGCTGCAGAGTCCATCCACAGCGACCAAGGCAGAAACTTTGAGTCCCGTGTGTTCGCCACCATGTGTGAGAGGCTAGGTATGCACAAGACCCGCACTACTCCTCTCCATCCTCAAAGTGATGGCCTTGTGGAGCGCTTCAACAAAACGCTTGGACAGCAGCTGGCCATCGTCTCTTCCAAACACCAGCGTGACTGGGACAAGCACCTGCCTATGGTCCTCATGGCATGCCGCTCCGCTGTCCAAGACTCCACCTCCTGCACGCCTGCCCTCCTCATGCTGGGGAGAGAGATCCGCACCCCTGCGGAGATGGCGTTTGGTCGGCCCCTGGATAGCCCTCATGTTCCTCCGGGGCCGGAGTATGCCCGGAGACTCCAGGACCGCCTGGAGACAGCCCACACCTTCGCCAGAGAGCAGCTGGTGAATGCAGGTGTGAGGCAGAAAAGGAACTATGACGTGCACACCCGGGAAGGCACTTTGTAGCTGGGGAGCTGGTCTGGGTCTACAGCCCCTAAGGAAAAAAAAGGCAGATGCCCCAAGTTGGACAGTCACTGGGTGGGACCCTGCAGTGTCCTGGAGAGGGTAGGGGAGGTTGTGTACTGGTGCAGCTTCCTCCCAGGGGAGAAAGGTGGCACTGCACCGGGACAGGTTAGCCGCATACAGAGGGGCCTCTTCTCCCCAAACCCCAGGAACCCCCACAATTCCCCTCTCTGGCAATGACATTCTCCAGGCACCCACCCTCAGGTGCCGCAGACAAGGCTCCAGACAGCCCACTCCCCTGTCTCCCCCTGTGTCACCGCGTGGTTCCCCAGAACCACGGACTGTATTACCCGTCCCACTTCCTTGTCCCCATATCCCTGCCTTCATCCCCTGGTTCCCAGAGGGGCACTCTGCGACCATCACGGCCACGCAGGCAAAGGAGACCTCCGGGTCGCTTCAGAGACTTTGTTTGTTCCCTCGGGACGAGGGACTTTGTGGTGGGGGGCTGTGTAGCGACCCGCACAGACAGCTGTGTGTTATGTGCTAGGCTAGGAGGTGGTTGTGTTGTACTGACCAGTACCCGGTGTTCGCGGGGTCCGACATGTCAATCAACCTGCTATCTGCCAATCACGGGAATGCCTGGAATGTTCTGATGCCGGGCATCCTGGTGGTTAGCGGAGTGGCGTGGAGGGGGGTTGGGCATTGGAAGTTAAGACCAGGTTCAGCCTTTGTTCTCTCTCTCTTACATCTGGGCTTCACAAGAGAAGGTCACGATTGGCTGGTGGGTTATCTGTCATCTATTTGGCGTGTGCTACGGCCCAAACAGTAGCCTGTGTAAAGTTGGTTCAATAAACCGTCAATTCGCAAACTAAAGCCTCTGTCTGGACAATTGTTCATTTATGATCTAGTCAGGTCATTACAATATGTTGACAAGGTTATAAATAATGATTTTTAATTGAAATAATAATTGTGTCCTTCAAACTTTGCTTTCGTCAAAGAATCCTCCATTTTCAGCAATTACAGCCTTGCGTGACAACTGCCAGAACAATCTGAGATAGACAAAATATTTTGTAGCTGTCCTGGCATGGAATTGACCAAGACAGAGGCATCCGTTTTCAGTTTTTCATGGCGCAAATGCGCCCGCATACATCACCAGCCACAAGGTCAGGCGTGCAGCGGCGTTCATTCCCCTTAGCCCGTCTCAGGGCCCGGCAACCTGGGAAGTGTCACGTTTTGTCACGCCGGCGGCTCTGCGGCCCCATCACACGCTGACATTTCCACAAGATGGCTCCCCTGAATTATGCTGTGGTGGAAAGGGCCGAGAAGAGAAAAAAGACAAACTAACTGTCTGTGTGTCTGCCTCACACCCCTGAAACCAACCACCACTTGTTTTCATCACAGCCAAGCGGCGCTTATGCAAAATGGCACTCGGGTAATGGGGGAACAATCGATGTCGCCTGCCGCTCCATATTCGCCACGGAAAACCCCATTTCTTCGGGGCGGAACGGCACGGCGTCACCTCCACGCCTGCCATTTCCCAAATTAATCTCAATTTGCCTGTTAAACGCAAGCCACGAGCGGGGGGCACATGCACTGTGCATAGGCTAATTTACATTCTCAGGTGCATGTGTTTGTGTTTAGGTAGTACAGGGTAAACTGTGGCGGCACTTTCCCGGGTGCTGGGTTAGTTTGCATATAGCCTCTTTTTGTTATGGATCCGCGGCATCTGTAGACCTGCCTCTGCCCCGCCATCGTGGCATTTCTGTATGGAGGGCGTTTGGCGAAAGGTCCGTCTCGGGTGTCAAGCGGCGGCTCTTGATCATTTGTATGGAGGCATTGATCACCACTGTGACCGCATCACATTGCCCTGCCGCGCTCAGGAATAGCCGCTGCCACCACAGACGTCAATGTGGCCAGCCACATATATTTAGGATTTCATGAATGTGGCTGAGTTTATCAACATGAGAGCGTTCTGGGGAATGACCGTAACCATCTCAGAGGGGTGCTGAGAGTGGGTGCTACAGCCTACATGGAATCGTCTTGGTAAATGATTTCCACAGCAGGTCTGGGGTCCAGGGTGATGCTCACAACACCAGGGTTGTGGGTTCAATTCTCACAGGGGACAAGTTTTTAAAATGTGTGCACTCCAGATAAGAGAGAGTGTTTCTGCTAAGTCTCTACATTTGTGTATTTTTTTATGTAAATGTAAAATCTCATATGCCTTTTAGCGTGTCACCCAGGACTATGAATCACAATTACTGCATTTACATTTTACCTGAGAACGTCAGGGCTTTTCATTAAGGTAAAAGGGATCTGAGGCAGGACCCGGCAACGGGGTCGCCGGGAGTGGGGTGCAGGGGGAGAGTTAAGAGGGGGGTGTCACGGATTTGGGTTGGGAGGGTTAATTACAATAACAATGGGGGCTGCCAAAGAAAATGTATCCCGCCTGGCTGAGCTGCTCTCCCCATTTGTTTCAATAAGGTAAATTGATTCTGATGTCCTCGGGTGCCATTTGCATCACATCCATAGTGTGCTGTTCTTTCTCCCCCTCCTCCCCTACAAACCCTTAGTCTCTACTCACTAGAGTCAGGACCATGTTCCATGGGGACACATTGATCTTCTCAGGGAAGGCTGCGTGAGAACACACACACATACACATGCACATCACCTTCAGCCTCAGTCCACACACACACAGACACACTCAGCACCCAGAGTTCATTGTGGTGATTCGAGCACCTCACACCTCAGCACCTCAGAGACGAGTCCTTGCTATAGGTCCAGTAATGACCCATGGTCACATTGAGTTACATACCCCTGTGTCAACTAGACGGCTTCAGGCACTTCGGCCAGGCTGGTGATTGTGACTCACTGGGTCTGTCTCAAGAGAGAGTGCACATTTTTGTCCTAGCCCAGCACTAACACACCTGATTCAACTAATCAATTAATGACCAAGCCTTTGGTTAGTTGGATGAGATGTGTTAGTGCTGGGCTAGAACAAAAATGGGCACCCTCTGAGGGCCCCCCCGGTCACACCAACAAACAACCATTTGACAACTGATCCATCTTGGCGACAGTGGTCGCCCTTGGTTGTCCGTCCGCCCCCATCCTCTGTCATGGGCATGGCTGCACGGCGTGGCACTGTCCACCGGCCTCCAACAGAGCAACTGGCCAGGGTGGCATCCATCTCTCCCATATACACAGCCTCCATCCACCAGACCCCCCTCGGAAATGACACACACACACACACACACTCAGGCACCCCTGTCATCAGTCACCGCCCGGGTAGATAGCGTCGGTCGTCACGGGATTAAATGACGATTGGGCTCTTTACCCGAGGCACTGGGTGACAGTGGGCCTCGCCGCGATAGATAGAGAGATGAATCTGCCTCCCATAGGCCATATAGAACACTCTCATGGCTTTCAACAAGAGGCTACCCACTAGGCACACCACGTCATTTCAACGTGGATAATTAGGTCATATTTAGTTGAGACGGTGATCAATGAGAATCACAACATATATCCACCCAATCAATAAGACAGCCACAAGTTAGTTGAATTTCCAATTGTGTTATCACTATGCTATACCATCTAAAAGCATTACCAAATTCCTATGATTTTTGTTTTAGTGTCACCCAAATGTCTATCACTGCGCTTTCAACCATTTAAAGGCACAGCAGTTCCAATGGGAATACAATGTCAGACGTTTTGTTTATTTATACAACAGATGAATTTATACAACCAGATGAATTTGATATCATCTAATAGCAGAAGCAAAGGAGCTGGATTGCAGTTGAGATTACATTAGAAGTACATGGTGCAAGTGATCAATGCCATTCGAGATTCTGTGAGGATGATCACAGCACTTGTGAAGGTCACACAGACCTGGGATGACCTATGCATTTTATCTTGAACATGCACACCTGATATGATTACATAAGAAGAAATGTACAATTACAGGAACCTCAAAATGTGTCCACGGATGTATTACTCATTTTAAGGTCGAATGTTACATTAGTTTGTAAGAAAAGCATTAACTTTAAGCTATTTACTATATTAAAAAGTAACATTGATTTTTTGGGGGGTTGAGAACGCAATTAAATATCATAATTTAAAGGAGATCTATCTACTGCTCAGATAGTTCCATCTGAGCCACTGGCTTAATCACATTCTTTAATGTTTATTTTAGGTTGAATTGGAGACATGAATCCAACATATCATTTGTTAACTTGTCGACACGTTAATAGGCCATTTATTGCATTTTAAAAGTGATATTGAATGTGTTTGGTTGTCAACATGACCTAACATCAACATTTAAAGGGGATTTATCTTCTGCTTGGATAGTTCCACCTGTCCCACTGACTTAGTCTGGCTTTAATTCCAGTTTGTCTAAAAATGAATCATTTATATGTTGCGTTCACATCTCCATCTCAAACAAAAATCGAAGTTAAAGAATGGGACAATCAAACCAAACTTTATTTCAAGGGCATTTTAAGTTCGATTTGATTTAGTCTTCTTCTTTAACGTAGATTTTTGGTTGACAAACTGGAATTAAAGCCAGACTAGGTCAGTGGGACAGATGGAACTATCCAAGCGGTAGATACATCTCCTTCAAATGTTGCATAGACAACCAAACACAATTCAACATCATTAAATTGTATTACAATTGAAATCACCCAGAGCTTGAAACCCTAAGCCTATTGTTTTGTCTATTTTAAGTTGAATTCTGGGATTCAAATGTTATATAGGCCTAAATAACATCATTGGTGATTGATAAAGTATGCTCACATTTCATTTGCTCTGGTAAGCCTACCATTTGGAATGACTTTGATAGCAACAGTGAATCTATTTAGTTTTGAAGAACAGATCTCTCAACAGTCATTCTCATCGGTAATAGTCAGTGACAAATACCGTAGATAAACTGGGATTGGTTCAAATCTTGGATGGGAAACCAAAGGGTAACTGTAGATAGATTAACTCTTCTGTAGGAGGTGCTGCCCAGTCTATTGTTTTTTTTAATGATAGTGGATATAATGTTGAAAGTCTGCTGTTGTTTTAAAGGTAAAAACTCAACATGTGTTTTCCAAGGTTTGTCTACGGGGTTTTCTTGTTTTGGCAAAAGTCTGTCCTCTGTCCTATCGCCCTTGTCCTCTCTTCTCGTGACCAGGTAACCGATAAGTGGTTGAGTGGTCAAGGAGTGCGTCAAGCGGCCTCCCGGGGGGCGCAGTGGTTAAGGGTGCTGTACTGCAGCGCCAGCTGTGCCATCAGAGTCCCTGGGTTCACGCCCAGGCTCTGTCGCGACCGGGAGGTCCGTGGGGCGACGCACAATTGGCCTAGCGTCATCCGGGTTAGGGAGGGCTTGGTCGGTAGGGATGTCCTTGTCTCATCGCGCACCAGTGACTCCTGTGGCGGGCCGGGCGCAGTGCGCACTAACCAAGGTTGCCAGGTGCATGGTGTACCCTCCGACACATTGGTGCAGCTGGCTTCCGGGTTGGATGCGCTGTGTTAAGATTGGGTTGTGTATCGGAGGACGCATGACTTTCAACCTTCGTCTCTCCCGAGCCCGTACGGGAGTTGTAGCGATGAGACGAGATAGTAGCTACTACAACAATTGGATACCACGAAATTGGGGAGAAAAAGGGGTCCAAATTAAATTAAAAAAAAAATTAAAAGGAGTGCGTCAATTCGTTAGTAGGCAAACGGAAGAAGTCCTCCTCCAATAGCCTCTTTTTGCCATGGAAGCATGGAGTCCTTTGCGGAAGGAAATTTGAAATCTTTGAAATCTGCCACACCCCCTTTGAATCAGCTATTGTTTTCTCAAAGGAGAAAAGCATGAAAACATTTCAAAACAATATGTTACATATCCTTTTATCTATAAAATGTCTTACACAACTAGCTACATTTGTTTTGATCCCTTTAAACATCTATTTTGTGATTTCACCCTGTAAACTGTCATTAGCCTAATGACGCACAAGTGGAGAAGGACCGTCTCATTTCAAGCAAGCACATTTCCATCCACGCTCTCTTCTCGACGATTCTCGATAACCTTTGACATTTTTCAGGAGGTGAGAGAGGACGGAGGAGAGAAGATGCAGGAGGTGAGGAAATCAAATTGATAAAAGGACTGTTGAAATTTGGTTACCATGATGACTAATAATCTTGTGTTTGAAATTTCACCCTCAAAACAACAGTTAATGTTAAGGACCTTTTTCAATTCCATTGTATTTTCCACGTAGATTCCACTTCACAATATGTAGACAAATTACGTTTAAACAATGTTAATTCAACCAAAAAGCAGACATTAGATATACCTTTGAGCATGGTGAAGTTATTAATTACACTTTGGATGGTGTATCAATACACCCAGTCACTACAAGACATCCTTCCTAACTCAGTTGCCGGAGAGGAAGGAAACCGCTCAGGGATTTCACCATGAGGTCAATGGTGACTTTAAAACAGTTACAGAGTTTAATGGCTGTGATAGGAGAAAACTGAGGATGGATCAACACCATTGTCGTTACTCCACAATACTAACCTAATTGACAGAGTGAAATCAAGAAAACCTGTACAGAATACAAATATTCTAAAACATGCATCCTGTTTGCAACAAGGAACTAAATTAATACTGCAAACAATGTGGCAAAGCAATTCACTTTTTGTCCTGAATACAACAGTGTTATGTTTGGGGCAAATCCAATACAACACATTCCTGAGTATAACTATCCATTATTTCAAGCATAGTGGTGACTGTATCATGTTATGGATATGCTTGTGATCATTAAGGACTGGGGAGATTTTCAAGATAAAAAAATAAACAGAATGGAGCTAAGCGCAGGCAAAATCTGGTTCAGTCTGCTTTCTACCAGACACTGGGAGATTAATTCAGCAGGTCAATAACCGAAAACACAAGGCCAAATCTACACTGGAGTTGCTTACAAAGAAGACAGTGAATAGCTGAGTAGCCGATTTACAGTTTTGACTTAAATCTACTTGAAAATCTATGGCAAAATCTGAAAATGGTTGCTAGCAAGAAGAAATATTTGGCAGAACTGTAAGTATTTTGAAAATAATCATGTGCAAATGGTGCACAATCGAGGTGTCTCTTAGAGACTTTTTTTCTCCCGAATGGTAGTTACAGTCTTGTCTCATCGCTGCAACTCTCATACGGACTCTGGAGAGGTGAAGGTCAAGAGCCATGTGTCCTCCGTAACACAGCCCATACTGCTTCTTGACACAATGCCCACTTAACCCGGAAGCCAGACGCACCAATGTGTCAGAGGAAACACCGTACACCTGGTGAATGTGACAGCATGCACTGCGCCCAGCCTGCCACAGGAGTCACTAGTGCACAATGGGACAAGGACATCCCTGCTGGCCAAACCCTCCCCTAACCTGGACGACGCTGGGCCAATTGGGCACTGCCCCATGGGTCTCCCGGTCGCGGCCGGCTGCAACAGAGCATGGACTCGAACCCAGAATCTTTAGTGGCACAGCTAGCAGGAGGCCATGGCTCTTAGAGACTTACCCAGAAAGACTCACAGCTATAATCACTGCCAAAGGTGCTTCTACAAAGTGTTGACTCAGAGGTGTGAATACTTATGTAAATGAGATGTTTCTATATTTCCTTTTCAATACATTTGTTATTATGGGATATTGTGTGTAGATGGGTGAGATAAAAATAATAATATTTAATACAGTTTGAATTCAGGCTGTAACACAACAGGCGTCTGTTTCTCAAACTAGACACTAATGTACTTGTCCTCTTGCTCAGTTGTGCACCGGGGCCTCCCACTTCTTTCTATTCTGGTTAGAGACAGTTTGCGCTGTTCTGTGAAGGGAGTAGTACACAGCGTTGTATGAGATCTTCAATTTCTTGGCAATTTCTCACATGGAATAGCCTTCATTTCTCAGAACAGTTTGAGAAACAGACGCCTCACAAGTCGTCAACTGGTAGCTTCATTAAATAGTACCCGTAAAACACCAGTCTCAACGTCAACAGTGAAGAGATCTTCAGTTTCTTGGAAATGTGTCACATGGAATATCCTTCATTTCTCAGAACAAGAACAGACTGACGAGTTTCAGAAGAAAGTTCGAAAGAAGGACAGTTTTATTGCTTCTTTAATCAGAACAACAGTTTTCAGCTGTGCTAACATAATTGCAAAAGGGTTTTCTAATGATCAATTAGCCTTTTAAAATAATAAACTTGGATTAGCTAACACAACGTGCCATTGGAACACAGGAGTGAGGGTTGCTGATAATGGGCCTCTGTATGCCTATGTAGATTGTCCATTCAAAATCAGCCATTTCCAGCTACAATAGTCTTTTACATCATTACCTATGTCTACATTCTATTTCTGATCAATTTGATGTTATTTTAATGGACAGAAAATGTGCTTATCTTTCAAAAACAAGGACAATTCTAAGTGACCCCAAACGTTTGAATGGTAGTGTATACCGTGGTGGGAAAAGTACCTAATTGTCATACTTGAGTAAAAGTAAAGATACCTTAATAGAAAATGACTCAAGTAAAAGTGAAAGTCAGTACAACACTACTTTAGTGAAAGTCTAAAGGTATTTGGTTTTAGATATATTTAAGTATCAAAAGTAAATGTAATTGCTCAAATGTACTTACTGTAAGTATCAAAAGTAAAAGTATGAATCATTTCTAATTCCTTATATTAAGCAAACCAGACAGCACAACTTTCTTGTTTTTGTTATTTACTTCTGGCCAGGGGCACACTCCAGCACTCACATATAATTTACAAACATTTGTGTTTAGTGAGTCCGCCAGATCAGAGGCAGTAAGGATGACCAGGGATGTTCTCTTAATAAGTACCTGAATTTGACATATTTTCTGTACTGTTAACATTCCAAATGTAGCGAGTACTTTTGGGTGTCAGGGAAAATGTATGGAGTAAAAAGTACATCTTTTTTTAACGAATGTAGTGGAGTAAAAGTATCTGTCAAAAATATAAATAGTAAGGTAAAGTACAGATCCCCAAAAAACTACATAAGTGGTACATTAAAGTATTTTTACTTAAGTACACCACTGTACACCACTGCTTGAATACATATTGCTGTCACGGCCTGACCTTAGTTATCTTCGTTTTCTTTATTATTTTGATTAGGTCAGGGTGTGACGAGGGTGGTATGTGTTTTTTTACTTGTCTAGGGTTTTTTGTATATCTATGGGGTTTTGGGTATTGTCTAGGTAAATGTAGGTCTATGGTGGCCTGAATTGGTTCCCAATCAGAGACAGCTGTTTATCGTTGTCTCTGATTGGGGATCCTATTTAGGTTGCCATTTTCCATTTTGGTTTTGTGGGTTATTGTCTATGTGTAGTTGCATGTCAGCACTAGTTGGTTATAGTGGCACGTTTGTTTAAGTGTTATTCGTTAAATAAAATAATGTAATCCAATCGCGCTGCGCCTTGGTCTCCTCGTGATGACGAACGCCACAATTGCCTTCACATTGATGCATTAATCATGTACTCGATGGTCAAGTCTTGGGCCAAATCTCCCTTGAAAAACAGATTCTAAGAGAGTTATAATTATATAAGAATGACTACACTTCCACAGTATCCAACACGTTTCAAGTCCACTGGCTGGTGGAGTTTTCTGCGTCCATCGGAGTGACAGAGGAGAGGATGGAAGTATGTTTCAGAGCGATGCACTAACAAAAAGCTCTTGTCTAAACAAAAGGGCTGGAATAACAATTGCCATGCGTCTAATCCCGTCATTATTGAGGTTCCGGGGTGGCGTAGCAACTCCCATAAGATGACAGTAGTCTTCGAGTGGCCATTGTTGCGTTTTTAAATTGAACTGGAAATATACATTCCGGACCCAATTGGCTATCCAAGGTATAGGCCTTGATCTCCCCGGAGTGACCCTCTTAGCAAATCCTGTTAAGTCCCTCTTAATTGCACGCTATTCAGTTCGATTCAAATTTCTTGTACACAATATAAAGAAGTGAGTTTGGGGAGTGGAGGGCCTTCTATGTAAGTCACTCCAGAGAGTGTGTAGGCGTGAGTTTGCTTTTTCCTTTTTTCTTTCAGTTTTCTTTTCTCTCCATCCTCTCCGCTCCCTGTGACGTCTGAGGGCCAAGGGGGTTTGATTTACCTTCATAGTCCTGCTCACGAGTTAAAACACTGATAATGCCCTCCCCCCCACCACCAACAGACACACACACACATTCACAGACGGAAAGACACACATAGACACACCACATACGTACACCCAAACACCAAAGAGATTCATAATGATAAAAGCCCCCAAAAAGCCAGCCAACTCATAAGCACATTTGTGCGCAGCATTGAACTCTGCCTGATCCGCTACGTATTACCGGTATCACTTGGAAAAACAGAAACACCAACATCCAAACACCTGAAGGGAGCTGTACCTCATTTTGCTGGGGTTCAATGTTGTCTGGCTGAGAGGCAGAAAGCGACACAGACACACATTCCCTCCCTCCTTCACAACAACCTTTATCCAATTAAAAAATGTCAAGCTTATTTGCTAAAGTGTGAACACTTAAATGACTAATATCACCCAGGTAATTATTATAACATTTCCCCGGCAACCCTTTTGGAAGGTTTGTATTGCGTTGGAAAACAATGTTTGCACAACAAACCAGTGTCGGGTTTTGGCGCCAGCCGATAATGATTATGTTAATCCAAACAAAGCGAAAGCTCTTTTGCACGTCGTGGAATAACGCTGTAAACTCGTGACCTTATTAACCTCCCTAATCCTTGACTGTATACCCACGATAAGGGGTTTACACACCCTGACACACACCCATGTCACTTTGTCTCAGGACTCAAGTGTGTGCGCCACTTCACCCCCCCCTCGCTCCAAAACACCTGACGATCCACGTGTGGAGGAATCACAGAGAAACTAAACACAATTAGCACACCTAGCACACCTACCATTTGATCAATGCCGAAAATGGACATCGACTGGGCAAACAAAAAAAAAAGAAGCTAAGCTAACGAGCGTCGAGCGAGCGGTCTGATTGGTATTAAGTGGTGAGATTAAAAAGCCATCCCGTAGGTCAGGTCAGCGGTGTTCATTTGAATGCATTATCACCGGGGCTGGGGCCTAGATTACTCACTCAATAGCCACACTCCAAACCTGAGTGACAACGCGGGTGAGAGGGAGCATGTCGTACAACACCTAGAGCTCATTAGTGTTAGCGACAGTGGTCTAAAGCACTTAAGTAAAAATACATTAAAGTACTACTTAAATCGTTTTTTGGGGTATCTGTACTTTACTATTTATATTTTGGACAACTTTTACTTCACTACATTCCTAAAGAAAATAATTTACTTTTTACTCCATAAACATTTCCTTGACAACCATTACATTACATACTCATTACACATTGAATGTTTAGCAAGACAGGAAAATGGTCCAGTTCACACACTTATCAAGAGAACATCCCTGGTCATCTCTACCGCGTCTGATCTGGCGGACTCACTAAACACAAATGCTTTGCTTGTTGAAGTGTGCCCCTTGCTATGCGTAAATAAAATAAAAACACAAAAATAGTGACATCTTGTTTACTTAATATAAGGAATTTGAAATGATTTCTAGTTTCAATTTTACATTTGATACTTAAGTATATTTTAGCAATTACATTCACTTTTGGTAATACTTTTGATACGTAAAACCAGATAGTTTAAGACCTTTACTCAAGTAGGTGACTTTCATTTTTTACTTGAGTCATTTTCTATTAAGGTATCTTTACTTTCTTTTACTCAAGTATGACAATTGGGTACGTTTTCCACCACTGGTTAGCGAGGCAGTAGCACACTGTCGCTCCCCACCACCACCTCACCTCCTTGCTCTGTCACTAGCGAGAGGACGGAGGCATCTCCCTTTATTTAGCACATACCTTTTGGTGTAAGGCTGGAGGCTGCAGTCGACAGCGATTGCTGGAACCAGAAACCTTCACGCAAAAATAAGGTGATTATCGGATGATCATGGGGTTTTATTGATCATTTCGGTAGGGATCATTGATGATGTTTTTGTGGAAATAGTTAGGTATTGTTTTGGGCATATAGGGAAACTCAGCCAAAAAACCCAAACAGCAAGCAATGCAGATGTAGAAGCACAGTTGTTAGGAAAAACACCCTAGAAAGGCAGGAACCTACGATGAAACCTTAAGAGGAACCAGGCTCTGAGGAGTGGCCAGTCCTCTTCTTGCTGTGTGGGTGGAGATTATAAGAGAACATGGCAATTAAGGCCAGATTGTTCTTCAAGATGTTCAAACGTTCATAGATGATGAGCAGGTCAGATAATAATCACAGTGGTCACAAGAGTGTCTATAGTTAATATATTATCTCTTTCTCTCTCTGCTTGGCTCCTAACTACTGACTTCTGATTTTCGAGCTGCTGCAGGTGTCCTGGAGTGACACACACACACACAAACACTCACACACACACACTCACTCTATCTCTCTCCGCGGTTTCCGCCATGAGATAGAGACGGCGGAACTTGGCTCATTGGTCACCTCAACACACACACAGGGGGTCTCTCTCCCACCCCCGCTAGACCTACCTACCACGCACACACACTGAATACCAATCTCCTCACACCTCACCCACTGTGCTCTCAGAAGCAGCTGAATATTCCACAAGCGTTTTGATTTTTCAAGGGGTATGTGAACTCCCATCACGGAGAGCTGTCGTACGCGGGAGAAGTTGAGCTAGAACAGTCGTCAGTGAGGTCATTTCCTCTCTCTCAGTGGGACCACAAAGAAAAACTTTGAATAGTTTGTTCTTTTTTTTCATAATTTCTGTGTGCTTTAGTCCTCGGCATCGCTCCTGCTATGTCAGTTCCTGTCTTCGAGGCCGAAGCACTCATCCCTCAATCTTGTCTCATCCCCAAATTCAAGAATCAATGTCGAGGCCATCCAATCGCTTTTTAACTCCGATGTCACACTTCTTACGAGATGGACAAAAGCTCAGAAAGAGCGAGTTATGCCACGCAAAAGCCTTTACCCCCCACCCCACCCTCAGAATGTGATGTGCTGGAAATGGCTTCTAGCTCAAAGAAGAGGGGGATATTGAGGTTGTGATGAGAAAAAAATCAAAAGAGAACACATTTTTTCTACATTTCTTTTTCAGGGTTTCGCATTAATATGAATTCCCAGCAAAATGTCTGGTGAAGTAGGTCAATGGGATTTAGAAAGTTTGGCCTGTTTCTTTTTTCTTTCTTCTCCTCTCTTGTCAATGGAGACTGAGCAGCAATGCGATTAGAAGGAGGGAAGGAGATGAGCTCTGGAGAGAAAGAGAGGGGAGAGAGGGAGGAGAGAGGGTGAGAGAGAGGAAGAGAGAAAGGAGGAAGAGAGAGAGAGAGAGAGGGTGAAAGAGAAAGAGGGATGGGGAAGATAGACAGAGGCGCGCATATACTGTAGATGTGAGAGAAAAGGAGAGGGGGCGAGAGAGAGATGGAGATACATAGATCTGTATAGACCTCTCCTCATTCCCTTTCTGATTGGCTGAGAGAGAGAACGAGATCGAGAGACTAGGAATGTGAGGAAGAGATGGTGAAATACATGAAATCTATCATTTCAGTACACAAAGGGCACATCTCTTTGTCGTGATAATAAATTAACAATTTCAATGCACCATTTCTGCCAGTAATATGTATATGAGAGTAAATAGAAAAGGTATCTGTACCTGTATATGTCAAGACCTAAGACGTTACAGCATTTTTCAAAAATGGATTTAATTGTTTTTTTCTTCTCATCAATCTACACACACTAACCCATAAAAACCCTTCGACCACAAGGCGCTACAGAGGGTAGTGCATACAGGGCCAAGCTTCCTGCCATCCAGGACCTCTATACCAGGCGGTGTCAGAGGAAGGCCCTAAAAATGGTCAAAGACTCCAGCCACCCTAGTCATAGACTGTTCTCTCTGCTACCGCACGGCAAATGGTACTGGAGTCTAGGTCCAAGAGGCTTCTAAACAGCTTCTACCCCCAAGCCATAAGACTCCTGAACAGATAATCAAATGGCTACCCAGACTATTTGCATCCCCCCCCCACCCCCCACCCTTCTACGCTGCTGCCACTCTCTGTTATTATGTATGCATAGTCACTTTAATAACTCAACCTACATGTACATATTACCTCAATTACCTGGACACCAGTGCCCCCACACATTGACTCTGTACCGATACCCCCTGTATACAGCCCCATTATTGTTATTTACTGCTGCTCTGTAATTATTTGTTATTCTTATCTCTTACTTTTTGGGGGGTATTTTCTTAAAACTGCTTTGTTGGTTAAGGGCTTGTAAGTAAGCATTTCACTGCAAGGTCTACACCTATTTTATTCGGCGCATGTGACAAATAAAATTTGATTTGATAATGACAAAGCAAAAGCAGTTATTATTTTATTTTTTGCTCATTTATAAAAAATAAAAAACTGAAATATAACATTTACATAAGTATTCAGACCCTTTACTCGGTACCTTGTTGAAGCACGTTTGGCAGCGATTACAGCCTCAAGTCTTCTTGGGTATGACGCTAGAAGCTTGGCACACCTGTATTTGGGAAGTTTCCCCCATTCTTCTCTGCAGATCCTCCCAAGCTCTGTCAGGTTGGATGGGGAGCGTTGCTGCACAGCTATTTTCAGGTCTCTGCAGAGATGTTCGATCGGGGTCAAGTCCGGTCTCTGGCTGGGCCATTCAAGGACATTTAAAGACTGATCCGGAAGCCACTCCTGCGTTGTCTTGGCTGTGTGCTTAGAATCGTTGTCCTGTTAGAAGGGGAACCTTTGTCCCAGCCCTGAGCGCTCTGGAGCAGATTTTCATCAAGGATCTCTCTGTAATTTTCTCAGTTTATCTTTCCTTTAATCATGACTAGTCTTCCATCCCCTGCCACTGAAAGACATCCCCACAGCATGATGCTGCTACCACCATGTAGGGTTGGTGCCAGGTTTCCTCCAGACGTGACGCTTGGCATTCAGGCCAAAATGTTCAGACCAGAGAATCTTGTTTGTCATGGTCGGAGAGTCCTTTAAGTGCCTGTTGGCAAACTCTAAGCGTGTTGTTATGTGCCTTTCACGGAAGAGTGGCTTCCGTCTGGCCACTCTAACATAAAGGCCTGATTGGTGGAATGCTGCAGAGATGGTTGTCCTTCTGGAAGGTTGTCCCATCTCCACAGAGAAACACTGGAGCTCTGTCCGAATGACCATTGGGTTCTTGGTCACCTCCCTGACCAAGGCCCTTCTCCCCCGATTGCTCAGTTTGGCCAGGTGGCCAGCTCTAGGAAGAGCCTTGGTGGTTCCAAACTTCTTCCATTTAAGAATGATGGTGGCCACTGTGTTCTTGGGAAGCTTCGATGCTGCCTTGACACAATCCTGTCTCGGAGCTCTACGGTCAATTCCTTCGACCTCATTGCTTGGTATTTGCTCTGACGTGCACTGAAATCTGTGGGACCTTATATGGACAGGTGTGTGCCTTTCCAAATCATGTCCAATCAATTGAATTTACCACAGGTGGACTCCAATAAAGTTGTAGAAACATGTTGGCTGCTTTTCCTTCACTCTGCGGTCCAACTCATCCCAAACCATCTCAATTGGGTTGAGGTCGGGTGATTGTGGAGGCCAGGTCATCTGATGCAGAAGTCCATCAATCTCCTTCTTGGTTAAATAGCCTTTACACAGCCTGCAGGTGTGTTGGTTCATTGTCCTGTTGAAAAACTAATGATAGACCCACTAAGCGCAATGCAAATGGGATGGCGTATCACTGCAGAATTCTGAGGTAGCCATGCTGGTTAAGTGTTTCTTGAATTCTAAATAAATCACTGACAGTGTCACCAGCAAAGCACCATCACACCTCCTCCTCCATGCTTCACAGTAGGAACCACACATGCAGAGATCATCTGTTCACCTACTCTGCTTCTCAAAAAGACACTGGAACCAAAAATCTAGTGGAACCAAAATTCTAGTTCCGTTGCTCATGTTTCTTGGGCCAACCAAGTCTCTTCTTATTGGTGTCCTTTAGTAGTGGTTTCTTTGCAGCAATTCGACCATGAAGGCCTGATTCACGCAGTCTCCTCTGAACAGTTGATGTTGAGATGTGTCTGTTACTTGAACTCTGTGAAGCATTTATTTGGGCTGCAATTTCTGAGGCTGGTAACGCTAATGAACTTATCCTGTGCAACAGAGGGAACTCTGGGTCTTCATTTCCTGTGGCGGTCCTCAGAAGAGCCAGTTTCGTCACAGTGCTTGATGGGTTTTGCAACTGCACTTGAAGAAACTTTCAAAGTTCTTGAAATTTTCCCAGATTGCCTGACATTCATGTCTTAAAGTAATGATGGACTGTCGTTTCTCTTTTCTCATTTGATCTGTTCTTGCCATAATATGTACTTGGTCTTTTACCAAATAGGGCTATCTTCTGTATACCACCCCTACCTTGTCACAATACAACTGATTGTCTCAAATGCATTAAGAAGGAAAGAAATTCCACAAATGAACTTTTAACAAGGCATACCTGTTAATTGAAATGCATTCCAGGTGACTACCTCATCAATCTGGTTGAGAGAATGCCAAGAGTGTGTAACGCTGTCATCAAGGCAAAAGGTGGCTACTTTAGAGAATCGCAAATATAAAACATATTTAAATTTGTTTCACACTTATTTCGTTACTACATGATTCCAAATGTGTTATTTCATAGTTTTGATGTCTTCAGGATTATTCTACAATGTAGAAAATAGTAAAAAATTGAGAAAAACCCTTGAATGAGTAGGTGTGTCCAAACTTTTGACTGGTACTGTATGTAAATAAGGTATTTATGTATTTTATTTTTAATAAATGTTGAATGATGAGGGGAATTAATTTTAAAATTTCTTTTAGAATAAGGCTGTAACGTAACTAAATGTGGGAAAAAGTCAAAGGGTCTGAATACTTTCCCAACGCACTGTAATTTGTTATGGAGATACTCGTTCATTTGCAGCTAAATTATTCAGATAACTTATATTAAGAAAATGAGTTCCCTAGCCATTGAATATTTTATAGGGCCTGTCAAATCTAACAAGTTAAGTTTGTCCAAATGCAAATAATAATGACAATAATAATGTATTATGAATGTATTATAAGTTATACAGTTGTGGCTTAATTGGAAAGCACGTTCGGAAACGGCTTGCTTAGTGACTTTCTACATCACAGCCTAATTTGAATTAATTTCCTACATAAAGAATTAAAGTTTAATATTTGTGGGGCTGATTAAAGGAGGCTGTAACAGAGAATTATTAACATTTTAATTAATGTTTCAGCATTCCAACCTGCAGTAGGCACATATTATGACATCCTAACTATCACAACAGACCAATCTTGCCGCTCGTTAGGGGCAATGCTAACTTCTCCTCATATTTCAGGCAATCAATCCCCGAAGTAGTTCTCTCAGACATACTAGTCCCTAGTTAGTCACATGGAAAGATGAATCTATCAATAATGATAGACAGGCTGGGAAAGACAGGCTGGGAAAGACAGGCTGGGAAAGACAGGTTGGGAACGACAGGCTGGGAAAGACAGGTTGGGAAAGACAGGCTGGGAAAGACAGGTTGGGAAAGACAGGTTGGGAAAGACAGGCTGGGAAAGACAGGTTGGAAAAGACAGGCTGGGAAAGACAGGCTGGGAAAGACAGGTTGGGAAAGACAGGCTGGGAAAGACAGGTTGGGAAAGACAGGCTGGGAAAGACAGGCTGGAAAAGACAGGTTGGGAAAGACAGGCTGGGAAAGACAGGTTGGGAAAGACAGGCTGGGAAATTACTCACCCCAATCCAGGCTAGAATTTAGAGGGGAAATTACATACCTTGACAATCAAAGGTCATATGGAAATAACTCAAGATCTCTTATTTTTTCCCCCCAATTTGATGCTGAAAAGAAACACCCAATTGAATACGGGCTTGTCACGTGTTCTAAATGTAGCCTTATAGTTTGGAAGCTGGTAGAATTATAACGTGCAAAGTTTTGTATGGTTCAAACTGAGTAGGATCATTGATATGTTGTGTAAAATGATTAGTAGTGTGTTAATGTTCTGGTTTCCACAATAGATGTGAATAGATGTGTTTAAATGTGGTGACATGCCCCTTTAATTAATAACTTACCATACTGATAATCTGCTGTTAATGTTGTTATTCCCTCTGTAAAAGAGGAGGCAAACTTTGGTGAAAGCACTTTAAAGCATGTATTGTCTGGTCCAAAGGTTTTCAAGACAGGTTGGAGAAGTGGTGTGAAAGGTTGTTAAATCACACATACATATAAAAGACATTTGCATAGAAATATTCACTGCCGACTTCAAAGACATTATTGATGGCTGCACAATGGGTTGTTATTCATCATAAGACAAAAGACAAATTCATTCTGCTTGACTTAGATAGAGGAGGGCCACGGAGGCATTTTTCACATCTGTTGAAAACAATCTGCATAGTCGACGATACGTCATGCCACAATATCCTTATTAATGCAAACAACAAAAGTCACATAATACATAATATAAATGATGCTTTCTATCCTACTGGTGCAGAAATATTAATATTTAATGTGAAATATATCATAACGACAGATATGGTTTAGGGACTTGTGGATAGATAGATTGTCTGTGATACATTGTAATGGTTCAAAACACTTTATTGTGTGATGCCACGTTGTGTCCATGATCATTTAATTTTGCACTAAAGCTGTAGTTCCATTTAGTACCACACAGCGGCAGTGTAAGCCAACAAAAAGAACCAACGTTGTTCACGTGTATTCGAGTTAAAGGAATATTTTTTTTTATCGAACAACAAAACAACAAATAAATTAAATTCTTTAACTGAAAATAAGTATAATTTTATTTGAACATTTTCAGCCTCAATTGAGGCTGTTCGATCGTCAATGCCCACTGAAACTAAGGGAGCAATTTCATTCATTTGTCGGATAAAACATACAAGATGTAGTTAATTCTACACTGTATTAATTCAAATACATTCAATTTGGTCATCCCTTAAGTCCCCCTCAAAATATTTGGGTGCATGACATGCCATTCAGTGGTGTTTTGCAATGGCTTGCCCAGAGAAAGACCAGCCTCAGCTGTGCAGGTTTTGCAGTCCATTGTTTGACGGTCAATGTAAAATGAAAACAGAATTAACCACAGTATGTACATCAAGTAAACACAGAACTTGAGGGAGGATGTTCACCTTGTTCTCTGGGTAGTTTCTAACAGCTGCGGGAGCAGCCAGAGCAGTACACAAATGCCACCCTGATTTTCAGGTGGCATGAGGACATCTGTTGTTCAGCATGGCATTCCGATCAGAGGTGTTCCAATGGGTTGTATCCATGCCGACAGGCTCATAATGCAATAAATCTATTTGTATCTTTTTAATACCTTTTATTGAATGTCATTGGTGGCTTTGAATTCAATGAGTGGAAAGACGAGATGGCAAAACAGAGCTACTACCAAAACTACAGGTTAAGGCTGTTGTACAGTACACACTGCAGTTCACAAAGGAACATTTGTATGAAAAGGGTTCCGATTCAGGGAAACACAAACAGGATGTTCCATTCAGTGCCCTCCGTAATTATTGGGAGAGTGAAGCATTTTTTCGTCTTTTGTCTGTATACTCCAATTAAAGTGCAGACTGTCAGCTTTAATTTGAGGGTAGTTTCATCCATATTGGTTGAACCGTTTAGAAATTACAGCACTTTTTATACATAGTCCCCCCCCATTTTAGGAGACCAACAGTATTGGGACATATTCACTTATATGTGGGTTATAGTAGTAAAAAGTTAAGTGTTTGGTCCCATATTCATAGCATTCAATGACTACATCAAGCTTGTGACTGTATAAGTTTGTTGGATGCATTTGCTGTTTTGGAGTTCTCAGTACTCCTGTCCATGAGTCTTTATGCCACAGCGCTATTCCATTCGACTAGGGTCTCATACACAGGAAGTATCATAATCCCCCTGGTGTTTGGATCCAATAAGAGAGCAATAGGTTGTCTGTACATCAGCCCCCAATGGGCGGACCCTTTACCCTTTCAACTAAAAACACATCTGACGGATGCCTTTTCTCGCTTGATGCTGAAAAGGACGGTTTCCCTTTTATAGTATGTACAGTATTCACAGAGTATACAAAACATTAGGAACATCTGCTCTTTCCATGTCAGACTGACAAGGTGAATCCAGGTGAAAGCTATGATCCCTTATTGATGTCACTTGTAAAATCCACAGATTAAATAAGGATTTTTTTTTAAATCTTGAGACAATTGAGACATGGATTGTGTATGTCAAATCAAATTGAGTTATAAAGCCCTTCTTAGATCAGCTGATATCTCAAAGTGCTGTACAGGAACCCAGCCTAAAACCCTAAACAGCAAGCAATGCAGGTGTAGAAGCACAGGTACTATGTGTGCCATTCAGAGGGTGAATGGGCAAGACAAAAACCGTAAGTGCCTTTGAACAGGATATGGTGGTAGGTGTTAGGCGCACCGGTTTGTGTCAAGAACTGCAACGCTACTGGGTTTCTCATTGCTTAACAGTTGGGATACATTGGATGCAACATGGTCCAGCATTCCTGTGGAGCGCTTTCGACACCGTGTAGAGTCCATGCCCTGACGAATTGGCTGTTTTGAAGGCTTCTCCTGACAATGAATAGCACAATGAGCAGCAAACCTTGAGCACCAGTAACAATGTTGACATTTGCTAACATTCGGCTGGTAGATGTTGTTCCATGGTTGTCCTCATCTTGGACATTTAAATGTCCGTAACTCTCGTCCCTCATCATGCACTGACATACAAGTGACTCCGCCCTGTGTATTATCTCCAATTCTCTGTTTGTAAATACAAACCTGTGTTTTAAGACTATGTGATCCTTCTTACCTGGGCATGGGCTCCTGCCTGGCGTCATTTTTAGTGTTAAATCAAGCTCTCACTCAACCCCAACTCTCCACCGGGACACAGTGAGTTGCATTGTGTATTTTGTTTCAACATGAGGGCTGTATAGGATTTTATTTTTTATCATCTGAGCAATACAGGGGCCTTGAGGGTTGAGATATGAGGTCACACACACCTCTGTAGACTTGTGCCCCTCATCAAGCCCTGCATTGGCCACAACAGCTTGGCCTGGCAACATAAACCCGTTGTACAAATTGAATGGGAATTGGGCAGGATAGAATACACTTGAATAAATGTAACACTCTTTGGCTGGGTCCTTGCAATTATATGCCAAAGTCAGGGAAGAAATCAGACAAAAATCACTTTATTGCAAAGGAAGCAGAATAAGCTTAGCACTGTTTAACAAAACATTTTCAGGGTTGACAGAGAAAAGTGGAGCTACAATCTGTTTCAGATGGGCTTCAATTCAAAATTGCCTGTAGGAACATTGCAATGGACCAAGCTTGGTTGCAGTCGATTAGAACAGAACATTGAGCAAAACAAAATAGCTGTTATTGGCTGATTAACACTGTGCCCATTGGCTGTTTAGATATTTACCATGGTCTGAGATCTGTACTTGGAAATTATGCCGGCATACTCCCTTCCAGAGCGGTACGCAGTCCGTGGTCGCTCCGGTCGAGAGAAGTCCACGTGGAACAGGCCAAAACGTACGCTGAACCCGTCGGCCCATTCAAAGTTATCCAGGAGAGACCAGGCGAAATAGCCTCGCACGTCAACACCATCCTCTCGGAGAGCTAGAACAAAGAGACAAACATACATGGTATTTGTTTTAAATACATGTGACAGTGCGCATTAAGAGGTAATGTGAAATTGTTTACACATCACAAAAGGACAAGATCCCATTGTTTTATGATTGTCATAAGTCACTCTCTTAACCTTCTCCATTGACCTGAAATGAGCTAAATACTGTCACTAATTCAAAAGAACAGGTTCATCAACGAAGGATTCAAGTCACTCAGCACCCTGTAACTTAGTTTCTGGATGATGTATAAATACTACGATTTGATGTGAGAAGCAACCCCTCAGAGGTTTAAAGAGTACAAGTAGCGACTGGAAGAAATTCACATTAAATAATGATAGATTCTCCATAATATACGGTAGCTTTATGGCGGCCACTTTCTGGTCTCTACCTCTGGCTATTTCCTGGATGATGTCATGGTAAAACCCACAACGCTGGACATCTTCCATGTCCACTGGCCCCACCTGGGAGAAGCCATTTTCTGTGATGTAGACCGCAGGGTTGTTGAATGTGTCCTGTCAAAGAAATTGGTTGCTATCATTGTCCAACAAAACACGAGTTCAATAATGACAGTCAAACAACACAGTGGAAGGCTTTAAAGTACAGTGGTGTGTGCGTGTGTGTGTGTGTGTGTGTGTTCTGGCTTTTGTTGGTTTTGTTGCACAAATTTAAACTTTCAAATGGTACCACAAAGATGGTTGGAGGTCCACACATCAGAGAATGTTGACTTGAATGGGAATATGTTGTTTTTAATTATACTGTCAATCCTCCATAGGAAAATCAGAGAAATATAGATAATAGAATAGACATTAAGTTGACATTCAAAGGTGGGTGGACCGGTCATCTTTGCAGTATTAGAAGTTACATTATCAATTAAATTTCAATGGTATACTAGCTAAATTGCATTCAAATCGATTTAACCCGGTGACAAACCGCGACAGTAGGATATTTCTCATTCTCAAAAAACTGTTTTCACCTGAAGCGATCAATGTGACACAATTCAGTGTAACACAATTCAATGTGACAACTGTAATGGCTCTTCAATCTGTTTACTGTGAAAAAAACAATCAATAGCGAGCAACTATGTTCATGTTAAATGTTCTCCTCACTAAAGGTTTGGCTCAATTTGATTGGCTCAAGGCAGGGGATTCAATCCATGGATTGAATAATCCTTAAATGTAAAATCATCAGAAAAAAATGTATTCTAAAACTTGATTTCATCCTTTGAATTGACTGCTTTCGAATGGAGCCGACCCTGTTAACCTGGGCGCTGTTTGGATACTTTAAAAATGTGTACTTTCCTTAGTGTAATCACTGATCTGACATGACGTGGATTGGTGGAAGTGGAACTTTTAAAAAGTTGTTTTATTTTTATTAATTATTATTAAGTATTGGAACAGGACCCTGGTCCTCTTTACCTTAATGTACTTCAGCAGTTTCCTCAAGCCGTCAGGAACCACAGCCAGCCATGACACCCCACATACCGGCCAGGATGGGTCCACCACCCCCTCTGCATCCTGGTCACTCTTCAACCCCAACACCCCTGGACAACATTCCCCTGGCTTCACCCTCCGAGACGTGTAGTAGTTCAACGCAAAAAAGTCAGCCGTGCCGAGAAGACTAGGCTCGTCTTTGGAGAACCTGGGCAGTCTAGAACCTTCTTGGTAACCCAGTTCTTTGCTTCTGACCTCAATACTAGACCTCATCACTTCTGGGTAGTCTCCAGTGACAAACAGGGGCCAGGCAAACCACCCTAGTGTAAAGGCCAGGTAGCGTTCGGTGGCGGCCGTGTCATCGGGACTGGCCGGGTCCAACGGTTCAGCCCAGTCGCTATTAATCGCTAAGGACACCGAGCCACCCTGTTTTGCCCTGTAGAGGACATTGTAGCTGTGCCAGGCCCTGGCGTGGCCACGTAGCATGTTGTGGCCCACCAGGTAGGCAGCCATCCCTGGTTCTTTTACCCCCGGGGCAAAGATGCCATCCTCGTGGCCCAGTTTAGCGCACACGTACGGCTCGTTCAACGTGATCCACAGTTTCACACGATCCCCGAACGATTCAAAGCAGAAGCGGGCGTAGCTGTCAAAGATGGCCGCAATCTCAGGTGATTTCCAACCTCCCTGGTCCTGGAGAGCTTGTGGCAGGTCAAAGTGGTACAGAGTAACCATGGGCAACACGTCACTAGCCACCAAATCATTGATCACTTTGTTGTAGTATCGCAAACCTGCAGGACAGAGACACATAGCTTAGTAGTAAATCATGGGTATCAAGGCTAAATTAGGCTTCAATCAGGGACGCTGCACTTCTAAGAGTAGCACACAACAAACTGTGGCAAAAGGGTCCAGACCCCTTGACAGAGTTTGTGGCACTGCATTGTTTACATAAACAAAAGCCAGGTCATAACACAATAATGTATGATATTTCTTTTTTTTTAATCATATCATATGCCATAGGCATTCACCACAAATAAATACTGGAGGAATCTTATCGTAAGTAACCACTACACAGTCTCAGAGTACGGCTACCTTTTTGATTGACATGCCGTGTTATCCCCTCCGGTAGCAGGCGGGACCAGGACAGAGACAGGCGGTAGTGGGTCAGGCCTAGCTGACGGATACACCGGAGGTCCTCTTCCCAGAGCTCATAGCTGTTACAGGTGACATCTCCACTCTGGCCCTCGAACACTAGTCTGCCCCCCTCGTGACAGAACGTGTCCCAAATGCTCGGTCCCTTGTCATCCACATTCCAGCCTCCTGCAAGGTTCAATTCATAGCAGTACTGATCATCCATAACGCACTGTTTGAATATCAACAACAAAAAGTTTGAGAGAAAAATGTGCCTACAATTCCTAAAAATAGCTATTGTACTGTATGTAGCCTATATACAGTGCATTCGGGAAGTATTCAGACCCCTTCACATTTTCCACATTTTGTTACGTTACAGCCTTATTCTAAAATGTATTAATTGTTTTCCTCATCAATCTACACACAATACCCCATAATGACTAAGTGAAAACAGGCTTTTAGAAATGTTTGTAAATGTACATAAAAATATATTAAAAAATACCTTATTCACATTAGTATTTAGACTCTTTGCTATGAGACTCTACATTGACCTCAGGTGCATCCTGTTTCCTATTGATCATCCTTGACATGTTTCTACAACTTGATTGAAAATGCAATTAATTGGACAGGATTTGGAAAGACACACACCTGTCTATACAAGGTCCCACAGTTGACAGTGCATGTCAGAGCAAAAACCAAGCCATGAGGTCAAAGGAATTGTCCAAAGAGCTCCAAGACAGGATTGTATCGAGGCACAGATCTGGGGAAGGGTACCAAAACATTTCTGCAGCATTGAAGGTCCCCAAGAACACAGTGGCCTCCATCATTCTTAAATGGAAGAAGATTGGAACCACCAAGACTCTTCCACGAGCTGGCCGCACGGCCAAACTGAACAATAGAGTGAGAAGGGCCTTGGTCATGGAGGTGAACAACAACCAGATGGTCACTCTGACAGAGCTCCAGGCCTTTATGGTAGAGTGGCTAGATGGATGCCACTCCTCAGTAAAAGGCACATGACAGCCCACTTGGAGTTTGCCAAAAGGCATCTAATGGACTCTGACCATGAGAAACTTTTGGCCTGATTGCCAAGCGTCACTTCTGGTGGAAACCAGGCACCACTCATCACCTGGCCAATACCCTCCCTACGGTGCAGTATAGTGGTGGCAGCATCATGCTGTGGGGATCTTTTTCAGCGGCAGGGACTGGGAGACTAGTCAGGATCGAGGGAAAGATGAACGGAGCAAAGTACAGAGAGATCCTTGATGAAAACCTGCTCTCGTTGTCTTGCGCTCGTTATCCTGTTGGAAGGTTCCGACGGGACAACGACACGAAGCACACAGCCAAGACAACGCAGGAGTGGCTTCTGGACAAACCTATGAATGTCCTTGAGTGGCCCAGCCACAGCCCGGACATGAACCCGATCTAACAACGCTGGAGAGACCTGAAAATAGCTGTGCAGCAACGCTCCCTATCCAATCTGACAGAGTTTGAGAGGATACGCAGAGAAGAATGGGAGAAACTCCCTAATACAAGTGTGCCAAGCTTGTAGCGTCATACCCAAGAAGACTCAAAGCTGTAATCGCTGCCAAAGTTGCTTCAACAAAGTACTGAGTAAAGAGTATGAATTTGTATTTTTTATACATTTGCAAAGAAAATCTAAAAAACAGTTTTGATTTGTCATTATGGGGTGTTGTGTGTAGATTGATGAGGGGAAAAAACTATTTAATGCATTTTAGAATAAGGTTGTAATGTAACAAAATGTGGAAAAGGTGAAGGGGTCTGAATACTTTCTGAATGCACTGTCAATGGGCTACTGTAAGTCTATGGTTGCTCATTCTGTATATGTATATAGCTCATGCTGTCGTATACATAACTGTATACATAACGTATACATAGCTGTATACATAACTACATTAATGTTTCAACTATTAGGCTACTATCAATACATGATACAGTGGTTGAGAGAAACTCTAAAGTCCCCCTTTTGCATTAGAGATCCAACTGCAGCCTACCGGAAGACCTATAGGTTGCAAGTAGTTGTGTGTAGGTTAGCCTACTTCTCGCTCTAGGCCAGAGAAAGTCGTCTCGGGGACGCGCATTACCTTTCCTAATCAAATTACTGTATCTACACATGCACACACAAAAAAAACACTTGTACAGTGTGACTGCCGGCGCCAAACAAATTCCTATTACGTACCTTCGATTTGATATGCGGATGTAGCCGCGCCCCATGCAAAGTTAGTCGGGAACATGGTTTCAGAATCGTTCGTATGGATACAATTCCATTCAGGGCTGTTGGTTATATTTGCCTACATGTACAAAAAAATATATATAAAAAAAGACAACAGCCCTCTTGTTGTGAAATATTGTATTGTCAAGCAAGCAAGAGTTAGAGTTAAAGGAGCTACATAGTCAATCTGTCCTCTGCATTGGCCGTGCAGCATTTACCGTGGCATTCATGCTACGTGGAACAGCGTTAAACTGTTGAGCAGTGTTATTGTGAAGGAAGTTTTCAAGGAAGTGAGTTTGTGTTTATATAGGATCTCCAGCCATTACCTACTGTCAACCATCAATGTCGATGCGGAGCTAGCTATACGGAGCCCTCCGCATTGTTACAACATTTGGGAAGTGCACGGCGGTACGGTACAGAAGTCAATTTGGTCTCACACCCGCCACACACCGCCTCCAACCATATTTAGAACAAAGCATAAATTGGCTTTTAGTTACGTAGACTCTGATGCGTTACATCACTAGGGCTTGTTCGCAAGCGTTGTTGTGAACTCGCGCTGCGCAAATTCTGTTTGTAGGCTACATGAAGGTTGGAGTAAAAAAAACATAGCTGGAAGATGAGGATCTATCTGGCTTCAGAAAGTAATCACACCCGTAGACCTTTTCCACACTTTATTGTTACAGCCTGAATTAAAAATTAAATTGAGATTTTGTGTCACTGGCCTACACACAATACCCCATAGTGTCAAAGTGGAAAAGTTTATTTGTCACGTGCGCCGAAGACAACAGGTGTAGTAGACCTTACAGTGAAATGCTTACTTACAGGCTCTAACCAACAGTGCAAAAAAGGTATTAGGAGAACAATAGGTAAGTAAAGAAATAAAACAACAGTAAAAAGACAGTGAAAAATAACAGTAGCGAGGCTATATACAGTAGCGAGGCTATAACAGTAGGAAGGCTACATACAGGCACCGGTTAGTCAGGCTGATTGAGGTAGTATGTACATGTAGATATGGTTAAAGTGACTATGCATATATGACAAACAGAAAGTAGCAGCAGCGTAAAAGAGGGGTTGGACATTAGACATTTTTACTAATGAATGAAAAGCTGAAATGTCTTGAATCAATAAGTATTCAACCCCATCTTTATGGCAAGCCTAAATAAGTTCAGGAGTAAAAATGTGCTTAACAAGTCACAAAACAAGTTGCATGGACTCACTCTGTGTGCAATAATAGTGTTAAACATAATTTTTGAATGACTACCTCATCTCTGTACACCACACATACAAGTATCTGTAAGGTCCCTCAGTCGACCAGTGAATTTCAAACACAGATTCAACCACAAAGACCAGGGAGGTTTTATAATGTCTCACAAAGAAGGGCACCTATTGGTAGATGGGTAAAAAAAAAGCAGACACTGAATATCCCTTTGAGCATCGTGACATTGCATGGTGTATCAATAACCCAGTAACTACAAAGATACAGGCTGTCCTTCCTAACTCAGTTGCCAGAGCAGAAGGAAACTGCTCAGGGATTTCACCACGAGGCCAATGGTGACTTTAAAACAGTTACAGAGTTTAATAGCTGTTGTCAAAGCTAAAATACCACCCCTGCAGGATTAACTGACTCAACTAGGCCCTGTCTACCCAATGGCAGTTCTGTTATCTCTTGCCCATAATCCCCACAGATCTGATAGATGCCACTCTGCTTTACCACTGGGTTAGTGTACAGCTAGGGACTGTCCTTCAGACTCAACAGTAAGGGCCTTACGGTAGATTGGGCTATCCCCAAAGTCGATTGCCTGTGCTCTTTCACCCTGCATCCTGGCAGGATCGTCCAGGCCAGAGCTTCAACCTTAGAGCACTATGAGAGGCTCCCTCCCGGGTTGGCTTAGCCCAGAATCTCCCCTCCTACGACTCCTACCAATGCACTCAAATCAAGTCAAATTGTATTTGTCACATGCACCGAATTCAACAGTGAAATGCTTCCTTACAAGCCCTTAACCAACAATGCAGTAAGAATTTTCCACCATAATTTGCAGATAAATTCATTAAAAATCCTACAATGTGATTTTCTGGATTTCTTTTCTCATTTTGTCTGTCATAGTTGAAGTGTACCTATGATGAGAATTACAGGCCTCTCTCATATTTTTAAGTGGGAGAACTTGCACAATTGGTGGCTGACTAACTACTTTCTTGCCCCACTGTAAATGTTGGTAAAGTGGGGAGGGGGAGGGGGGGTCAATGCAAATAGTCCTGGTGGCCACTTGGTTAGCTGATCAGGACTCTTATGGCTTGGGGGTAGAAGCTGTTAAGAAGCTTCTTGAACCTAGACTTGGCACTTCAGTACCGATTGTCGTACGGTAGCAGAGAGAACAGGCTATGACTAAGGTGGCTGGAGTCTTTGGCAATTTTTAGGGCCTTCCTCTGACACCGCCTGGTACAGAGGTCCTGGATGGCAGAACGCTTGGCCCCGGTCATGTACTGGGCCGTAAGCACTACCCTCTGTAGTGCCTTGCGGTCAGAGGCCAAGCAGTTGCTATACCAGGCGGTGATGCAACCAGTCAGGATGCTCTCGAGAGTGCAGCTGTAGAACATTTTGATAATCTGAGGACCCATACCAAATCTTTTCAGTCTCCTGGGGGGGATAGGTCTTGTCGTGCCCTCTTTAAGACTGTCTTGGTGTGTTTGGACCATGATAGTTCATTGGCTCTCAACCTGTTCCACTACAGCCCGTCGATGTGAATGGGGGTGTGTTCGGCCCTCCTTTTCCTTAAGTTCACGATTATCTCCTTTGTCTTGATCACATTGAGGGAGAGGTTGTTATCCGGTCTCTGACCTCCTCCCTATAGGCTGTCTCATCGTTGTCAGTGATCAGGCCTGCCACTGTTGTGTCGTCAGCAAACTTAATGATGGTGTTGGTGTCGGACATGGGTGAACAGGGAGTACAGGAGGGGACTGAGCATGCACCCCTGAGGGGCCCCCGTGTTGGGGATCAGCATGGCAGATGTGTTGTTACCTACCCTTACCACCTGGGGGCGGCCTGTCAGGAAGTCTAGGATCGAGTTACAGAGGGAGGTGTTTAGTCCCAGGGTTTTTAGCTTAGTGATGAGCTTTGAGGGCACTATGGTGTTGAACGCTGAGGCATTAGTTAATGAATAGCATTCTCACGTAGGTTTTCCTTTTGTCCAGGTGGGAAAGGGCAGTGTGGAGTGCA
This sequence comes from Oncorhynchus nerka, assembly GCF_034236695.1. Lineage (NCBI taxonomy): Eukaryota > Metazoa > Chordata > Actinopteri > Salmoniformes > Salmonidae > Oncorhynchus > Oncorhynchus nerka. The sequence continues at coordinate 30,499,019 of NC_088407.1, read as the reverse complement.
GTAGAGATTGCGTAATCTTTGGATCTGTTGGGGGATATGCAAATTGCAGTGTTTCTACGATTTCTGCGATAATGGTGTTGTTGTGACCCATGACCAGCCTTTCAAAGCACTTCATGGCTACAGACGTGAGTACTATGGGTCGGTAGTCATTTAGGCAGGTTAGTTTGGTGTTCTTGGGCACAGGGACTATGGTGGTCTGCTTGAAACATGTAGGTATTACCGACTCGATCAGGGACAGGTTGAAAATGTCAGTGAAAATACTTTTGACATTTTGTATACAACCTTTATTTAACTAGGCAAGTCAGTGAAGATCAAATTCATATTTACAATGACAGCCTACCCAAGCCGAAACCTAACCGGGATGGCGCTGGGCTAGTTGTGTGCCACCCTATGGGACTCCCAATCACGGCCGGTTGTGATAGAGCCCAGGATCAAACCAGGGCCTGTAGTGGCACCTCTAGCACTGAGATGCAGTGCCTTAGACCGCTGCGCCACTCGGGAGCCCCACTTTCCAGTTGGTCAGCGTATGCTCGGAGTACATGTCCTGGTAATCCGTCTGGTCCTGCGGCCTTGTGAATGTTGACCTATTTAAAGGTCTTACTCACATCGGCTATGGAGAGTGTGTTCACACAGTCGTCTGGAACAACTGGTGCTCTCATGCATGCTTCAGTGTTGCTTGCCTCAAAGCGCACACAGAAGTCATTTAGCTCGTCTGGTAGGCTCGTGTCACTGGGCAGCTCACGGCTGTGCTTCTCATTGTAGTCCTTAATAGTTTGAAGCCCTGCCACATCCGATGGGTGTCGGAGCCAGTGTTGTAGGATTCAATCTTAGTCCTGTATTGACGCTTTGCCTGTTTGATGGTTTGTCAGAGGGCATAGCGGGATTTCTTATAAGTGTCTGGGTTAGTGTCCCACTCCATGAAAGCGGCAGATCTACCCTTTAGCTCAGTGGGGATGTTGCCTGTAATCCATGGCTTCTGGTTGGGGTATGTACTTACGGTCACTTTGTCATTTAACATATTTAACCTTTAATCATTATTTTATCAAATTCCAGTCCCAGTTCATTTATTTGACTTATTTTTTGTATTTTCCTTAGTCAACGTCAATTCTCTCTCAATGTTCATTCTTCTTTGTGCTCTGGGTGTGGGTGTGAAAGGGAATCTTCTTCATAAGTGTGTACATGTGTGTACGCAAATGTGTCTCTAAAATGTCACAGAGAACTGGGCCTTGGCCTAGAGATTTTTAGGATAAAAAGAAACAGAATAGAGCTTAGCACAGACAAAATCCTAGAAGAAAACCTGGTTCAGCTTGCTTTACAACAGACACTGAGAGAGGGAAATTCATCTTTCAGCAGGACAATAACCTAAAATACAAGGCCAAATATACATTGGAGTTAATCACTTGTTACCTGTCCTGTATCCTGGCAGAATTTCTTTTAAATATATATATCCATATATCCATAAATGCATTAGTTATAGGCTACCTCACAACAGTGGTTCCAGGAGTCCATTGATTAAAAAAATTACCCAGAGAGTGAGATGACTTCCTGAATCATTCATGATCAGGCATGTGACTAATCCTCTGTCCTCTATAGGGATAGCACAATCTAGTAATCAAATTACCAGTCATTGCATACTATCCATAACAGACATCCTTTGGACCATAGTGAGAATTTGCATAGTTTATGGGTAATATAATAGGAGTAAGTCCTGCATCTGGAGAAATAGATAAATTACAGTCATTTTACATGACTCATATTTCATATAATTGTCTTATGTTACCTTATTTTGGTCTCTTGGTAGTAAATATTGAAGGCCACCACCTCATAAATACGTTTAATTATGTCATCCTGAAGCACTCCTTGCTTTGTCTCCAGGAAAATCTGTTACTACAATAGCTTTTTTGTTGTTGTTTTTTGTGTGTTTTTTTGTGTTACTACAATAGCTGTCGTCCGTATGTTTGCAGGCAACCTTCTTTCAGTGGATGTCAAAGTCCTATGTGAGCCTGAAAACAAACAAGACTAATGGAAGTAAAAGCTGCGTAGCCCAGGGGTATGGGGTTTCCTGAGATAATTGGGTTACTTTGTCTGCCTGTCTTTCTGTCTCTCTGTCTTTCTGTCTCTGTATGTCTCTCTGTCTCTCTTTCTCTGTCTGTCTGTCCATCTGTCCGTCTGTCGCTCTTCTAAAACCAAGATGCTCAATTTACCCCATCATAGAAAATATGAGTGAAGACAGGTTGGCTCTGCATGAGTGTTAGACAAGGGTATTGTAGTATTGCACATGTGAATTCTTATATGGTGTTTTCCTCTCTGACTGACTCTGGCTTTCCATGGCTATTGCCCATTGAAAAGCTAGTCTGAACTTGTTTGAGAAGCTTTGTGTGAAGGAACACAGAAAGAGAGGAGATACAATGCTGGATGAACTAAAAGAGAGAGGGGGTGCATCGCAAAGACCTGCTTTTATTACATTTGAAAAGGAAAGCAGTGTTTAATTGTCTTGGCTGCATTGTTATTATGGTAGACATGTGTAGGTAGACGGGTAATCATGCTATTATAACACTATTAACAACAATTAAGTATTGTTATGTTGTTACATACCATTTTAAAAATTGCATTTGATTCCACAAATTAAATTGCTATGTAACAACAATGTTGTTACTGTAGTTATTGCAGTATTACTACGCATATAGCACCAAGAGTATGTAAAGTGTTACCAAATTATTTTTACCCAAGGATGAGAAAGGATTTAAATAGGCTACATTTCCAAATCAACACCCACCCGTAGCATCACTACTCTGGACGGTTCTGACCTAGAATATGTGGACAACTACAAATACCTAGGTGTCTGGCTAGACTGTAAACTCTCCTTCGAGACTCACATCTCCAATCCAAAATTAAATCTAGAATCGGCTTCCTATTTCGCAACAACGCCTTCTTCACTCATGTCTCCAAACATACCCTCGTAAAACTGACTATCCTACCGATCCTTGACTTTGGCAATGTAATTTACAAAATAGCCCCCAACACTCTACTCAGCAAACTGGATGCAGTCTATCACAGTGCCATCCGTTTCATCACCAAAGCCCCATATACTACCCACCACTGCGACCCTGTATGCTCTCGTTGGCTGGCCCTCGCTACATATCCGTCGCCAAACCCACTGGCTCCAGGTCATCTATAAGTCTTTGCTAGGTAAAGCCCTTCCTTATCTCAGCTCACTGGTCACCATAGCAACACCCAACCATAGCAAGCACTCCAGCTCCATATTGCACTGGTCATCCCCAAAGCAAAAACATCATTTGGCCGCCTTTCCTTCCAGTTCTCTGCTGCCATTGACTGGAACGAATTGCAAAAATCTCTGAAGCTGGAGTCTTATATCTCCCTCTCTAACTTTAAGCATCAACTGTCAGAGCAGCTTACCGATCACTGTACCTGTACACAGCCAATCTGTAAATAGCCCACCCGACTACCTCATCCCCATAGTATTACTTACCCTCTTGCTCTTTTGCACCCCAGTATCTCTACATGCACATCATCATCTGCACATCTATCACTCCAGTTTTGATGCTAAATTGTAATTATTTTCATCTCTAGGGCCTATTTATAGCCTACCTCCCTACTCTTCTACATTTGCACACACTGTAGGTTTTTCTATTTTTTTATTTTGTGTTATTGACTGTAACTCTGTGTTGTTGTTTTTGTCGTATTGCTTTGCTTTATCTTGGCCAGGTCGAAGTTGTAAATGAGAATTTTTCTCAACTGGCCTACCTGGTTGAATAAAGGTTAAATAAAAAATGTAATTAAAAAAAAGTTTTTTTATCGGTCTATTAAGGAGAGGGGCAATACATGTTAATAACTGACATTCCCCGTTTTGTGATGTAGCCTAAAGCTTGACAACATTACATTATTTTCTAGGAATATTCAAGAACATATATTTGTTAGTCGGGAATGCTCAAAAGTTCAAGGACCAATACTGGATATATTTCATAGTCAAAGTGGCTAGGCTTATCTATTTTCCATTAAATGAAAGAAAATAGGGTTGTTTTCTCTGTAACTGATGGGGTGCACAATTTTGTTTATTGTGTTTCATCTTTTTCTTCACCTGCACGTAAAATGTAAACCTGAGCAGCAGCTAGAATGGGAGACAAGAGGCAGTCTGTGTTGCCTGTAGAGTGACGTCAGTGGCTGTAAACGCATGCAACATGGAGCCCGGGTCAAGACTGTGGGAGAAGAGTTCTCAACGGAAATGAAGCCAATGAGTACTTTCAAAGAGAGAGACGAGGACCGCAATTATGGATATCTATTTAAACTTGGGAGAATTTCTACACGTTACTGACTAACTCGAGTGGGAATATGTTTCTTTCGTTCGTTTTTTTTTAGGAGTGCTATGATTTCCCTTTGCTCCAACAACTGGACTCGATGGACGCCTAAAGTGAAAAGTTGCTTACAGATGTTTTAGTTAGTTGTAAAGGCTATTTAAATGTGTGGCAGTCTACGTCTCTCGGGATCAGTTATCTTAGGGAGAACGTTTTTAAAGTTTAGGCGTGATCATATTTCATTAAGTTAGTGTGTTATCTTTGGATGACTGCAGCTGTCTCTTGGTGGAGTAGGCACAATTCTCACTTGGATCCGCGCTATTGGCGACAAAAGAAAACATTTTCTCAATCGTTGAAGTCAAATTGTGTAGCCTAGAAAAATCGGTACAATTACAAGTGAGTGTTTTTTTTTCTTTTTCGGAAGGCAGCAAAGACCCGATAAAGAAATTGATTTATAAATCGTGTGTTTTGGCAAACAAAGGATGTATAGACCCTCTCTCGGAGTAATTGACGCCGAACACAAATCGAAACCGTTGCAAAAAAATGGAGGGGGAAATCCACATTATGGTGGACAAGATGTTTGCAACATGATTGAAGCTCAGAATATTCTGAATGACGTTTTGGCTTACCATTTGAACAGTAGCCTATTTGTGCCAGGCCATTTCATAGTACGACCACAAATCCCTGCCTTCCACGCTACTTGATATTAATATATACTTTTCTTCTTCAGTAGCCTAATTATCTTACATATAATTTAAAATGAGGGTAAACGCGGTGGATTTGTTGCAATTGTTACTTGTTTTGCTACTCGGTGGCGATGGATCTGCGCTATCATCTGATTGTAAATCATATGGTGAACGTTCAAAAAGCGCAGGGAAAAGCACACAGTCGGTGGCCACAGCGGATAGGAAAGTGGTCTGCAGCAATATGGAACTCCATCAGGTGTTACCCCCGGACTCCTTCCCCAACAGAACAGTCACGTTGTAAGTATAAATCGCATCAACAGAATAATTATGCTGTCCCCTTGTTTGGAACAGCTTGGGCACACAGAAATAACCAAACCGCCAAATGTTTGTCTTGTTTATTACCGGCACTTTATTCTTTCTGTTGAGGCCAACTACTATTCAACTTTCAGGCCAACACAACTGGCATAACATACCGGTAGTTGTTTTTTGAACGTTACAACTATTGCTTAGCGAGGGGTCTTGGGGGACCAACTTAGATTCTGCAGAATCCCAACTGCAGAATTCTTCAATTAGCTAATAGCCAGCTATATCTTGTTAGTTTTACACTAACCTCGTTTGGGAATGTTTAGGTTAATCACTAAGTTCTGCTGATGAATTCACCTACTGACATACACATACTGTACATTACAGCTCAAATAAAATGACCCTGCCCTAACTAAATTGTGTTTATTATGGATCCCCATTAGCTGCTGCCAAGGCAGCAGATACTCTTCCTGGGGTCCAGCAAAATTAAGGCAGTTTATACAATTTTAAAAAACATTACAATACATTCACAGGTTTCACAGCACACTGTGTGCCCTCAGGCCCCTACTCCACCACTACCACATATCTACAGTACTAAATAAATCAGTGTGTGTAGTGCGTATGTTATCGCGTGGGTGTATACATGTGCCTATGTTTGTGTTGCTTCACAGTCCCCGCTGTTCCATAAGGTGTTATTTTTTTTCGTAAATCTAATTTTACTGCTTGCATCAGTTACTTGATGTGGAATAGAGTTCCATGTAGCCATGGCTCTATGTAGTACTGTGCACCTCCCATAGTCTGTTCTGAACTTGGGGACTGTGAAGAGACCTCTTGTGGCATGTCTTGTGGGGTATGCAATGGTGTCCGAGCTGTGTACCAATAATTCAAAAAGACAGCTAGGTGCATTCAACACCTCTCATAAATACAAGTAGTGATGAAGATGATCTCTCCTCCATTGACATGCATATGATTAATATAAACTCTCTGTGTTCATCCAAGAGCCAGACGTGCTGCCCAGTTCTGAGCCAATTGCAATTTTCCTAAGTCCCTTTTTGTGGCACCTGACGATATGACTGAACAGTAGTCAAGGTGCGATTTTTATCTAACTGGTGGCATCCATAAGTCTAAATATTTCTGTCATAATTACGTAGAATTCTGGCAAATTAGTTCGCAACGAGCCAGGTGGCCCAAACTGTTGCATATACCCTGACTCTGCATGCAATGAACGAAAGAGAAGTGACACAATTTCAACTGGCTAATATTGCCTGCTAACCTGGATTTCTTTTAGCTAAATATGCAGGTTTAAAAATATATACTTCTGTGTACTGATTTTAAGAAAGGCATTGATGTTTATGGTTAGGTACAGTCGTGCAACGATTGTGCTTTTTTCGCAAATGCGCTTTTGTTAAATCATCCCCCGTTTGGTGAAGTTGGCTGTCTTTGTTAGGAAGAAATAGTCTTCACACAGTTTGCACAGTCTTCACTCATTTCACACAGTTTGTTTTTAACTGACTTACCTAGTTAAAAAGAGGTTACAACAAACAGCCAAATCGGTGTTCAAAAATACAGATTTCCGATTGTTATGAAAGCTTGAAATCGGCTCTAATTAATCGGCCATTCTGATTAATCGGTCGACCTCTATTGTTGATAGTGTTGTTAATTAAGAAGGCAGAGCTTTATTGTGGACATACTTCTCCCCATCTTAGCTACTGTTGTATCAACATGTTTTGACCATGCCAGTTAACAATCCAGGGTTACTCCAAGCAGTTTAGTCGTCTCTCCTTGCTCAATTTCCACATTTATTTATTGCTTGTGTCAAGGATACAGAGTGCCCGATTTCATGTGTAGCTTTATTGTATCACCTCCACGTCCATCCCTCGTCAGCTGCTTAACAATAGTAGTATCCTTTCTAACAGATGTCATTGTCATGTCTCACTATAATCTAGTCCTGTATGATGGAAATGTCAGTGACCAGAATACAGTTTATAATGGTAAATGCAGTGTATAATTTTATGGCATCCCAAGGTTATTTATATAGGCTAAGCAGACACGTATACTGAGATTGTTGAACACATCTAGTGTGTGGTTGGTAATCATTTTCATTGCCACAACACAGCTATTTGTGTAATGCAACCACACTGTGTACCATTAAACCACCACAGCATATTGCACATGCAGTTACCCCGATGGAGAGAAGACTGAAGTGTTTTGGAGTCTACACCAGCCAAGAGCATCAGTTCATTATACTAGTACTCTACACTAATACCTCATTTCAATGGCCCAAGAGATGGAAAATGCATTTTTTGTGACTTGGTTGATGAAAGGTTTAGCCTTTGCCTAATTTGATCTATGTGTTGTTGGGTGCCTTTTTTTGTTCGGCGCTAAATTAATGACAAACCACGTGATGGGATGTCTTTTCAAGAGGCTACGTCAAGCATGTATCAAAGCCTCATTGGTACAGTTGTCTCTCTTCTAGTGGCCACTTCCAGTCCCTCTTCCAAAAATAGGAGGCAAGAATGCAAGGAATTAGGCTTAGGGATTGTACGTGGGCCTCTAGAACTTTAAAACAGAGGATGTAGGTGTGGATTGATGTGGGTGGTAGACTGTTGCTTTTTCTTCTTCATTTTTAAGTTCTTCCAAAGAAACTTGTAGTTCCTCAAGGATTATTTTTCTACTCTGACTAGGCATGATGTTGGTTAAGTCAGTGATTGATTGAGATGTTATTACCCCCGTCATGGTATGCGATCTTTCTTTTTTCCTTCCTTACAATTCCTTACTTCTCAACTGCTTGGATGGCCATCATTTTGTTCCGCCCGACAGTGATTGATTGGGAGTGGAAACATATTCCTGTCTTGAGCATTGAACCAAGCTCCATGATTCAAGGTCTGAGAGTTGGTCACTGCAGAACAAGAGCGCTAATTAGATTGCACACATTGCAAAGTTCTCAGGCATTCCTATGGGTTTCCCACTAAACTTCCCCATGGGTCTCTTAAAGTTTTTTGTCAAGGTTTCTGTCAAATAGACTCACTGCAACTCTGTCCAGATGAAAGTGACTGCTTTCCATGAAACCTCTTTTTGGCTGCTACATTTTGGGGCTCGTTTACGACCTCTCTGTGCCCTGTCAGAGGGGTTAACAGCGGTCTGGACACTGGGCCTGGATTGACCTGATCCCAGCTGCTCCACCCGACCTTCCCTGACCCTGAAAATCAATCACTTCCCCCTGCCTGGACACCGTAGATCCCAGTCATGCCCTACTACCTCTCGCTTTTGTTCTGTGGGGCCAAGAAGTTCACCCTGCCTTCTGGCCCCAAAAGCTAAAGTTGGGAGGAGAGAAAGTGCAAAAACCTAAATTGATAGTGTTAGGAAATTTGGATAGCTCTTTCGGTTTATCTTGAAAAATGGACTGCCAATAAGATAGTCCTTAACTTCTGGTTAAGCACACCACATACATTGATTGTTTTGTGGGCATTTCATCTTTAAGTCTGTGGTATGCAAAAGTTACAACGTTTCCCCAGTGAATTTTCTATGTCAAGATGACCTGTGTCAGACCCACCATTGTGGGTAAATCAACCTTTCTATCTGGTTTAGTTTGGATTACCACGCCATTATCTCAGGGAATGGCTTATCTAGAGCTACCTCTGACTTGTGCAGATAATGGATGTTTCTGGACAGAGTTCACACAATCGTATCCAGCCTTAACCACTGGTCTAGGGTCTGTGAAATCAAATCAAATCAAATCAAATTTTATTTGTCACATACACATGGTTAGCAGATGTTAATGCGAGTGTAGCGAAATGCAGTAGATCTATTCTATGTGCAATATGTCTACGCTTCCCGCTCTGAAGTTCCGATTTTTGCTTTTTTTTGTACACTAGCTTCAAACAGCTGAAAATACAATATTTTTGGTTATAGAAAACATATTTCACAGCGGTTTAGATGGTACAATGATACTCTATCCAGACTGCTTGTTTTGTCACATAAATTGAAATAAGATAGCCTTTTAAAAAAAACAAAAACATTTTGCAACCAGTAAATGGCGACGTGATTTCTGCATATTGCAGCTTTAAAGCGAATAACAAAGACAAGTTTAAAACTTTCTTGAATCATCAACGAAATTCATCTAGACATTTTTAGTCAGAGTAACTGAGGACTATGATTTAGAAAAATGTTAGTTGGACATTGTTTGTAATCAAAATGACTGGATAACTTTGATTGGTTTAAAAGTCAAACTCATTAGGCTCATAGGGAAAGTATTTGGGGACCCTGTGAGTTCAGGCTGCTGAATGCCTCTTGAGGAAGGATGAGTGCTGCATTCCCAGCATTTGGACTCTCCAACCGATAGTGCATGCCAAAGGAATCTGAGAGAAATGACACAAACGCATCGACACAACCAGCTTGTTCTCTTGTCAGAAAAGTTTTTTGTAAAATGAGGCCTCGTGCTAGCAAAACCTTTGCTTCTTCCGCACAGTGTGATAATTTCAGGTGTGTCGTTTTGAAGAGTATATGCGCAACTGCATGTGTGTGAGGCTGTTCCTGTTCATGTTTTACCCTACATTAGAACAGCCCCTCTCGGATCCTTCCCAGCAGGCACCTGGGCTTGACTATGCGGCATGTCCGGTGGCTAGAAAGGTTTGTTTTGCTTTTCAGGCATGCGTTTGGGTTAACGCAACGCCCCCTGTGTTTTTCATTGCTGTTGTGTGATGTTTGGAGAGGAGAACCAAATCCCGAAGGCGAGGCAATGACTGGCGGCTGAGTGTTCACATCCAGGCGGCTCACACTCTCCTTGCACACTCAGACCGGTTGAGCATTTGGTTTGCCAGACCATACTTGGGCCTCAAGTTCAAAGGCTAGGCTATTCATTTGGGCTTGGTCTTATGTGCACCTGAATTTCTGTACAAGGATCTGGGCCTTCTTGTTTGTCTATCTGAAAGGCTCCAGTTCTTGGTTTCTATTCAGTTGTCTGTTAGCCCTGTATGTTGCATATGCAACAGTTTGGGCTGCCTAGCTCGTTGCAAACTAATTTGCCAGAATTTTACATAATTATGACATAACATTGAAGGTTGTGCAATGTAACAGAAATATTTAGACTTTGGGTTGCCACCTGTTAGATAAAATACGTAACGGTTCTGTATTTCACTGAAAGAATAAAAGTTTTGTTTTCTAAATGATAGTTTCCGGATTTGACAATATTAAGGACCTAAGGCTCATATTTCTGTGTTAATAATATTAAGTCTATGATTTGATAGAGCAGTTTGACTGAGCGGTGGTAGGCGGCAGCAGGCTCGTAAGCATTCATTCAAACTTTACTGCATTTGCCAGCAGCTTTTAGCAATGCTTGATTCAAGCCTATCAACTCCTGAGATTAGGCCGACAATACTAACGTGCCTATTAGAACATCCAATAGTCAAAGATATGTGAAATACAAATGGTATAGAGAGGAATAGCCGATGCGTCATAATTCCTAACTACAACCTAAAACCTCTTAACTGGGAAAATTGAAGAACTGGGGATATTGAACCACCAGCTTTCATATGTTCTCATGTTCTGAGCAAGGAACTTAAACGTTAGCTTTTTTTACATGGCACATATTGCACTTTTACTTTCTTCTCCAACACTGTTTTTACATTATTTAAACCAAATTGAGCATGTTTCATTATGTATTTATTTATGTATAATATTAAGTTAAAAATAAGTGTTCATTGTTCATTCAGCATGGTTGTAATTGTCATTATTACAAAAAGACAAGTGTGTGTGATATATATATATATATCTCACACACACACATCTTTTTATAAAAACGGCTGATTAATCGGTATCGGCTTTTTTGGTCCCGCAACAATCGGCATTGAGAAATCATAATTGGTCGACCTCTACCTTGCACGTAAAGGTGACTGTTTTCTATACATGCTTTAACGTAGATCATTGGAATTAAAAGGAGATATTGTCCGGCTTATAGCTGTGGGAGAGTGACACCGCATAGTCTGTTCTTGTATGACAAGTGACCTCAGTGCATTTTTCCTTCCAAATGCAAGACAGTATTCAGGCCTTCATTTTGCAGAATACGCAGGCTGCCAATTCATAACTTAGTTAAAGAATAATCTATGGGAATTTCTGAGGAGTTTCCTTATGGTCTCCCAAGCGTTCTGGTTGTTACCACAGTTTCAGGGAGTGGAGAGAAAGTGCCAGGGTCACCTTTAACCGCTATTTCATCAGATGTAATTAAGTAATATGATGCCTACCCTCCTATCTCAATCAGATACTTTTGAGGAATGTTCATAGTTTCCCCTTTTTAATATTGACTGGCAAGAGGTAAAGGGCTGAAAGTAAGGCTCCTCCTGAAGCTCGGCAGCACCACAGCTATTGAGCTCTCCTTTTCTTTCACCAACACAGCCCATCCCCTCTCTCTGTGTGAGCTTAGTGAATGGTGGAGTCTCTTTAGCAGTTTTTTTTATTTTTTATATGAGCTCAATTGCCGTCAGAAACGTTGTTACCCCTGTGTTTTCTAAAGGGCTCCAGCTCTCCTTCAGGTCGTCCTTTGTTAAGCCTTCTAAGCATAAAGAAAGTGTTGCAAGGCTTTTTTGTTGTTGTTGCCTTTGGGGGGGTTGTATAGTGGCTGATTATTTATTTTTTTACTCAATCCCTGGTTAACTTTAGTGCTAATAACCTGGGGCCGATGCACTTCAAATGGCTGGATTTTCTGTTGTGAAAAGAGTACAACCTTACCTTCAAGACTGATAGGCCCATTCTGGGAAAGAATAGCCGTATTGTAGGTGGTGTGTTTTATCTTTTTGAGTTATTTTGCTTCACTTGAAGAGCACGGGGAGAACAGAACATATTAGTGTTTTTTTTTATTGATGAGGAATTATCGCAATGGTGGTGAAACCAGAGAGAGAGAGTTCAGTCAGTTAGGCTTGACAACACACACGGTTTGTATGATAGAGGCTACAATTCTTGTGATTTACAGTCCCTATTACATTAGAGCATATTACGAGAGATTTATGTGGATCTCTTAGGGCTGACCCCATTTAGTTAATTGTTTGGTCGATAGGCTGTTGGTCGACTGAGATTCTTTTTTTAGTCGAGCAGTCGCAAATATATATATATATATATTTTTCATGGCACACAAGAAGGCTGTCTGAACCGTGTCAATGGAATAATCAATTGCGGAGGCCGCAGGGATGGAACGGTCCAAGCAGAAGGGGAGTTTGGCTAAGATGCACATTCATTGTTTCGTAACTTCATTGTGTGAGCTGTTTGCCCTTTGTTTGTTAGTCTCTCAATTCCCCATTACATTCTGTATGTCACCAATAGTTCCTTTACTGTTAATTCCCATAATGTAAGCTCCACAATGCTTGTTTGGTTACGGTAATTTCTGTTAATGTAATCTATTTATTATTTTATTATTATTACAGTCGGTTACCATTCTTATTGTTGGAGTGGACACGTTGTTTGCAGAGCTCACAACCTATGCAGCACTTGTGAGGAACAACATTTTGGTTTATTTCATTCCATTTGCGAGTTTTGTCAATTTATTCTTTGTCTTTTTTTGGAACACTCCTGTCCAATGTTGAATAAAGACGCACACCTGATTGCGCATATAAATGCATGTCTAGGCTACCCGGGCTGTGCACAAATGTAGGCCTATAAATGTGCCCATTTGGGGATGTCTGATAGTATTTCTGATTTGTCTTAAATGACCACCACTAATGTGCTGTTGAGCTTCTCAAAGTAATTTTTCTTCCCATCAAACAGCAAGTGAACAGTCTGTTTTTAGAATCCATTGAGGATGACAATAGTTCCTCAATTTATTTGAAAAACACTTCAAGCTCTTTCCCTTTCAAAAGCTACTTGCTGTTGAGCTCTGATCCAGTTAAACCGTCATAAAATACCTGATGACTTTTTATCCCTTGCACAAATATCCTACAGCTGTGTCTGTACCTAGCTCACTGTTGCATTACATTTTATACATTTCTGTGATCTTTTATTTCAGTTCATGAAACATGGGACCAACACTTTACATGTTGCGTTTCATATTTTTGTTCAGTGTATGTATTGATAATCAAATGCCGTTGGAACCAGCTACAGTTGAAGTTGAAGTCAGAAGTTTACATACACTTAGGTTCGAGTCTTCGATTATAATCACAGCTGTGTATTACCCCCCCCCCCAAGCAGACACCTCAATGGCCCTGAAAGAACTTAATTCCACTCTATGTAAACTGGAAACCACATATCCTGAGGCTGTATTTATTGTAGCTGGGGATTTTAATCCGGCTAATCTGGCTCCCTGCATTTTTTCAGCATGTCAAATGGGTGACCCGGGTTGGCAAAATTCTGGATCATTGCTACTCTAACTTCTGCGACTCATACAAGCCCTCCCTCACCTTCCTTTCGGCAAATCTGACCACGACACCATTTTGTTGCTCCCAGCCTATAGACAGAAACGAAAACAGGAAACGCTCAGGTCTGTTCAGTGCTGGGCCGATCAATCTGATTCCACTCTTCAAGATTGCTTCGATCACGTGGACAGGGATATGTTCCGGATAGCCTCAGACAACAACATTGATGTATACGCTGATTCGGTGAGCGACTTTATTAGCAAGTGCATCGGTGATGTTGTACCCACTGTGACTATTAAAACCTTCCCCAACCAGAAACTGTGGATTGATGGCAGCATTTGCGCAAAACTGAAAGCTCAAACCACTGCTTTTAATCATGGCAAGGCGACCAGAAACATGACCGAATACAAACAGTGTAGCTATTCCCTCCACAAGACAATCAAACAAGCTAAGCGTCAGTATAGAGACAAAGTAGAGTCGCAATTCAACGGCTCAGACACAACGTATGTGGCAGGGTCTACAGTCAATCACGGATTTCAAAAAGAAAACCAGCCCCATCGCGGACACCGACATCTTGCTCCCAGAAAAATTAAACAACTTCTTTGCTTGCTTTGAGGACAATACAGTGCCACTGAAACGGCTCGCTACCAAAACCTGTGGGCTCTCCTTCACCGTGGCCAACGTGAGTAAAACATTTAAACATGTTAACCCTCGCAAGGCTGCCGGCCCAGACGGCATCCCTAGCCGCGTCCTCAGAGCGTGCGCAGACCAGCTGGCTGGTGTGTTTACGGACATATTCAATCAATCCCTATCCCAGTCTGCTGTTCCCACATGCTTGAAGAGGGCCACCATTGTCTCTGTTCCCAAGAAAGCTAAGGTAACTGAGCTAAACTAAACTATTGCACCGTAGCACTCACTTCCGTCATCATGAAGTGTTTTGAGAGACTAGTCAAGGATCATATCACCTTCACCCTACCTGACACCCTAGACCCACTCCAATTTACTTACCGCCCCAATAGGTCCACAGACGACGCAATCACAATGCACACTGCCCTAACCCATCTGGACAAGAGGAATACCTATGTATGAATGCCGTTCATCGATTACAGCTCAGCATTTAACACCATAGTACCCTCCAAACTCGTCATTAAGCTCGAGACCCTGGGTCTCCACCCCGCCCTGTGCAGCTGTGTCCTGGTCTTTCTGACGGGCCGCCCCCAGGTGGAGAGTAGGAAACAACATCTCCACCCCGCTGATCCTCAAGACTGGGGCCCCACAAGGGTGCGTTCTCAGCCCTCTCCTGTAGCCCCTGTTCACCCATGACTGCGTGGCCATGCACGCCTCCAACTCAATTGTCAAGTTTGCAGACGACACTACAGTGGTGGGCTTGATGACCAACAATGACGACACTGCCTACAGGGAGGAGGTGAGGGCCCTCGGAGTGTGGTGTCAGGAAAATAACCTTCCACTCAATGTCAACAAAACAAAGGAGATGATCACGGACTTCAGGAAACAGCAGAGGGAACACCTCCCTATCCACATCGATGGGGCAAGTAGTGGAGAAGGTGGAAAGTTTTAAGTTCCTCGGCGTACACATCACGGACAAACTGCGGAGGCTGAAGAAATGTGGCTTGTCACCAAAAACACTCACAAACTTTTACAGATGCACAATCGAGAGCATCCTGTCGGGCTGTATCACCACCTGGTATGGCAACTGCTCCGCCCACAAACGTAAGGCTCTCCAGAGGGTAGTGAGGTCTGCACAATGCATCACCAGGGGAAAACTACCTGCCTTCCAGGACACCTACAGCACCCGATGTCACAGGAAGGCCAAAAAATCATCAAGGACAACAACCACCCGAGCCACTGCCTGTTCACCCCATATCATCCAGAAGGCGAGGTCAGTACAGGTGCATCAAAGCTGGTACTGAGAGACTGAAGAACTTTTGATGTCAAGACCTCCACAAGTCTGGTTCATCCTTGGGAGCAATTTTCAAACGCCTGACGGTACCACGTTCATCTGTACAAACAATAGTACACAAGTATAAACACCATGGGACCATGCCGCCATCATACTCTCAGGAAAGAGATGTGTTCTGTCTCCTAGAGATTAATGTACTTTGGTGCGAAAAGTGCAAATCAATCCCAGAACAACAGCAAAGGACCTTGTGAAGATGCTGGAGGAAACGGGTACAAAAGTATCTACAGTAAAATGAGGTCTATATTGACATATGGTTTGCAACTGCACATGGGGACAAATGGTTTGCAACTGCACATGGGGACAAGGATCATACTTTTTGGAGAAATGTCCTCTGGTCTGATGAAACAAAAATAGAACTGTTTGGCCATAATGGCCATCGTTATGTTTGGAGGAAAAAGTGGGAGGCTTGCAAGCCGAAGAACACCATCCCAACCGTGAATCACAGCATCAGACATGGGGGTGCTTTGCTGCAGGAGGGACAGGTGCACTTCACAACATAGATGGCTTCATGAGGGAGGAAAATTATGTGGATATATTGAAGCAACATCTCAAGACATCATTCAGGAAGTTAAATCTTGGTCGCAAATGGGTCTTCCAAATGGACAATGACCCCAAGCGTACTTCCAAAGTTGTGGCAAAATATCTTAAGGACAACAAAGTCCAGGTATTGGAGTGGCCATCACAAAGCCCTGACCTCCAATCCTATACAACATTTGTGGGCAGAACTGAAAAAGCGTGTGAGAGCAAGGAGGCCTACAAACCCGACTGCCCTAATACAGGGAATTTTTACTTGGATTAAATGTCAGGAATTGTGAAACTGAGTTTAAATGTATTTGGCTAAGGTGTATGTAAACTTCCGACTTCAACTGAACTTTCACGTATGAAACAGCGCAGTCTATAGGCCTACTTTGACGTACTTTTCAAAATCGATTCTACAGCACAGGGTGACTCTGTTCTTCATCGTAGGCTCCTCTATTCATCTACAATGCGGAACCGTTGTTCCAATTAAGATGTGAATATTATGAGTGGTCAACAGAACTATAAACACCCGCTGTTTAGAGGAAGTTGTTTATGGTAAACTATATGCAAGTTGTTCTGCAGTCCTGGAAGCTAAGCAGCTCCCTTCACGGATGTCACACACCAGTCATGGGTGAGACTCCGGAGAAGAGCGAGAACAAAGCTTACGACTCAGGAGAATTCTCTTACACAGATTTATTTTGACAGTCAGAGAGTCACAAGGTCAGAAGTGCATATTTATCTAGACGGACTTGGAAGAATTCCAAACAGTGTGTGTGTGTGTATTTGTAATATAGCTGTGCTGATTTTGTCATTCTGAATCCAGTCTATACTGAATTATGCAGTTTTCTAAGGAAATAGCAGGGATATTTGTGGATAAACAAAGCTGTATGCACAGTTTTGTTCCCCCCAAAAATATACAAACGTAATTCATTTGTAGCGTTGCTTGCTTTCGTCTTTGTGCACATTATCATCAGTGCAAGAACCATTCATGTACTTTACCTATTATTTATTCACAATGGAATTGTGTTTTTAGACCATCCCTCCCTAAACCATATAATATAGCAATCAAGTAGGCTATAGAAATCAGTCAAACCAGCTATTCCTCAATACAAATGAGATTTTCTTGACCCGGGCACTTTATGCGAGGCCCCTGTGGCTCTGTCTATATCATCGGTACGTGTTGAGAGCTGTGATAGTCTTTGCAGTCTCGTTCCTCGCCAAGCCCCGACATCTGGAGTTTCAGCAGGGAGAAAAGTCTGCATGGGCCAGCCGTGAAACACAGGAACTGTTTGTGTTCCCTCTCTGAGGGGTTTTTAGCAGGGAAGAGAAAATATAGAATGAGTCTCCACCGGCCAACCCTGTAATAAAGCTAGTCCTCAACACCCTTTAATGACTCCAATCTGGCCGGGGGTTGTGGGTACTGGTTTTGTGTGTGACCCACCACATCCCCCCCAGAAAGCCAAAAAATAGGGTGACCACAAGCCCCCTCTTCTCACACCCTCTTCCTCCAAAGGCTTAGTAATTGAATAGTGATGTTAACATACTATTGAATAACATACTATACTGTGAAAGGTGACTAGCATGATTAAAAATCTGAAGAAAGGGGGAATAAAGTGTATTTTGGGGCCAAAAATGTCCCTGCCCTTTGTGTTTTCTTCTGACATGTATGACACTGCTTCTGTCACAGGACATTTTCTCTGACCAATGTTTTTCAGAGTAAACCAATGACTGTTAAAAGCACTTTGGTGATAAATTCACTTCCTTATGCTATAAAATACATTTTTACCAAGACAAATATAATTATTAATGTTCTGAATCGTTCAGTGGGGTCATTCTCTAACAATATAAAAAAAAATCTAAAAAGTTGGAAATCTTAACCTTATACATCCGATAATAAGCACCAAGCTCTGTTGACATAGCGGTCCATTCTTTATTTTTTTTATTTTACATTTTGTGTTTTGTCTTCAAAGTTGTTTCAGCGGGTTGCAAAATTAGCATGACACAAGCTGAATTAAACGTGAAAGGCTTTGAAAATAAAAAAATACGCTCAGTGCCTCGTTGACATTCCAGAGAGACACTTGTTTTTGTGAGAAATCTTCTTCTATAAGAACAGGAATTTGTAATTGATAATGAGAAGCGTATAATAAGTATGAAAATATGACATGCCTTACCTCTATCGTTATATTTCCTGCGGATTCGAGTTTAGCGGGAAAGTGAGCCCGTCAGGTAGCCAGGAGCCTTAATTCTTGCACAGAATCCAGCCTACTGACACTAATTTTCCTTTTTATTTTTTTTCCTGGTCTCAGAGCTTTTTTTGACTATTCTGTACATAAATGTGAAACACTCCATTTAGTATGATACAGTATGTTACGTTTCATATGGTATGTATTAATTTGTGGATGTCCATCACCCGTTTTGTGTGATATGTTAAGAATGACAATTTGTATTATGTTATGAGTTTGCCAAACGGTACAACATATTACTAATTGTCAAAAATGTTAAATATGTTCTGAATTTGCTAAACTTATGTTACAAATTCTAGCTAGGTGTCTAGGTTAGGGGTTAAGGTTAGGGGAAGGGTTCGCTTACATGCTAAGTAGAAGTAAGTAGTTGAAAAGTTGCTAAAATGCTAAAGTTGTCCATGATGAGATTCGAACTCGATGTTATACCCATCCACCCCGACCAACCACCTTCCTTTTTGTTTTTGCCTCACGTAACCATCTGTCTTATGTAACCATAGCAAACGTAACATATCATACTAAATGGAATAATACGAAATGCTCTGAGACCAGGTTGGAATTTTGACCACTATTTTTTTCCCCTCTGGCCTCTGATTTAGTCACCCTAATTCCGGCCATCCTGCAAGGGTAAAAACTCAACTTTTAAACTGATTGTGATCGAGACAAGCGGGTTGGACCGTTGGTTTTCTTAGAGGATTATCTGTTCGTTTACCCATTGGTCAAAACAGTTTTTGTTGTTAATTGGATACCCTATGCTTTTGGCTCAAGCCACCATTTAAAAAAACTTTGGTAATTGAAGTTTGAAACCCTAAATTCCCCGATTTGTATGGTTTCTGCGAGGCTTCTCCCATTTTAGCATTCAAGGGTTTTTTACCCTTGAATAAAGAGACTTTCATAAAATGTATCACTTAAAAAAAGAAAGAAAAAAAACGTTTTTTATTAGGATCCCCATTAGCAGCTGTTCTTCCTGGAGTCCACACAAACATGAAACGTGACATAATGCAGAACATTAATAGAAAAGAACAGCTCAAGGGAAGAACTACTTCAAATGAAATCGTCACACATAGCCAGCGGTAAGGTGGTCCAGTACATGAGTCAATCACAATAATAAAAACAAAATGTCAAAAACTGTAGGCCATTACTTTTGATCATTACCGCATGTCAGATAAATGGAAAATGAGCGAATGGACTTGAAAACGGGTGGTACAGCCTATGCTCCAAAATGCGATGTGGTTCGATGAGAACACGGACATTTTGCCAAGGCGGAGATGAGTGGCCGACACAAAGACACGTGTGGACAGCAGTCGATGCCTAAATTCTGGCCTAATAACCATTTCCAAATGGTGTCTTGTGTAACTAGACTGGTGTCCTAGACTAGACGTAGAGAGAAACAGATGTCTCTTTCCATTCACAACTGTTTTGAGGCTGGAAATATATTTAAAGTGGATGAACGTGCGGGGGTAGCCTAGTAAAGGAGCCCTTTTTTGAAGTGATTGTTTGACAATCAGACGAGAACATCATGACTTGTGTTTATGCCACAAAATAAAGGTAATAGGTTTTTAAATTTAAATGACAAATCTTTTACAACTAGGCACACAGAGATCCTATTGAATTAATAGCAATTCTATGATTAGGCCCATAAAATGTTTAGGAGGTTCTGTTCCAGGAAGAAATTAATTATACTTTCACACCTGCAAATATCAGTACATACACACAAACTATCTAGGTCAAATAGGGGAGAGACATTGTGCCGTGAGGTGTTGCTTTATCTGTTGTTTTTTAGCTGTTCGCTAGAGCAATATGAAATGGAAGGGAGTTCCGCGCAATCATGGCTCTATATCATACTGTTTTCTTGCATTTGTTCTTGATTTGGGGACTGAAAAGACACAAGGCTTGCATGTCTGGTGGAGTCAGTGTGTGTCAGAGCTGTGTGTAAGTTTATTGTGCAAACAATTAGGAATTTCTTGTAAAAAAAGAAGTGATGCAGTAAGTCTCTCCCTCTACTTTTAGCCAAGAGAGACTGGCATGCATAGTATTAGACCTCTGATTACAGTGAAGAGCAACACGTACCGCTCTGTTCTCAGCCAGCTGCAGCTTAACTAGGTCCTTCTTCGCAGCACCTGACCATAAGACGAGGCAATCACGATAAGATTCATCTAAAGCCTGGAGGACTTGCTTTGTGGAGTGTGGTGTCAAATCCCGTAATCACGGACATACCTCTCCCCATCTTTACAACCACTGAATCAATATGTTTTGACCATGAATGTTTACAATCCAAGGCACCACCAAGTAATTTAGTCTCCTCAACTTGACCAGCAGCTACATTATATTATTCATTATCAGATTCATCTGAGGTCTAGAACATAGGGAATGATTTGTACCAAATACAAGGCTTTTAGTTTTAGAGATGTTATGTAATAATTACGTAAAATTCTGGCAAATTAGGCGGCCCAAACTGTTGCATAATACACTGACTCTGCGTACAATGAACGCAAGAGAAGTGACACAATTTCACCTGTTTAATATTGCCTGCTAACCTGGATTTCTTTTAGCTAAATATGCAGGATTAAAAATATATACTTCTGTGTATTGATTTTAAGAAAGGCATTGATGTTTATGGTTAGATACACATTGGAGCAACGATACGCACCGCATCGATTATATGCAACGCAGGCCACGCTAGATAAACTAGTAATATCATCAACCATGTGTAGTTAACTAGTGATTATGATTGATTGATTTTTTTATAAGAAGTTTAATGCTAGCTAGCAACTTACCTTGGCTACTTACTGCATTCGCGTAACATGCAGTCTCCTCGTGGAGTTCAATGTAATCAGGTGGTTAGAGCGTTGGACTAGTTAACTGTAAGGTTGCAAGATTGAATCCCTGAGCTGACAAGGTAAAAATCTGTCGTTCTTCCCCTGAACAAGGCAGTTAACCCACCTAGGCCGTCATTGAAAATAAGAATGTGTTCTTAACTGACTTGCCTAGTTAAATAAAGATTAAATAAAAGGTGTATACATAATTATTTTTTTATCGGCCAAATCGCTGTCCAAAAATACAGATTTCCGATTGTTATGAAAACTTGAAATCGGCCCTAATTAATCGGCCATTCCGATTAATCGGTCGACCTCTAATAGATAGTCTTTGTTTGATGCCAGTGGCAGGTTATTAGTAAAAAATAGAAAAGAGTAGAGGGCCAAGAGAACCACACTTTAGATATTTAACATTCGAGAAGCTTCCATTAAAGAAAACTATCTGTTCTATTACATAGCTCTGACTCCACAATATGGCAATCTGAGGTTGAACAGCCATAACACACGATTTTTTCAGCAACAGGGTAAGGTCGATAATGACAGTACAGCTTCCACAATCTTCTTATTATACATTTCTTTCAACCATTCATCAGTCATTTGTGTCAGTACATTGCATGCTGAGTGCCCTTCTCTATAATCATGCTGAAAGTCTTTTAGTTCGTTTACAGATAAATACTATCCTGCCAAATAACATTTTTACAAAATGTTGCTAAAAGTCGGTAGCAAACTGATTGGTCAGCTGTTAGAACCAGTAAGGGGTACTTTACCATTATTCGGTATTGGAATGACTGACTTCCCTCACGGTCTGAGGGGGAAAAATGAACCATCTGATTCAATTAAAGATGTTTAATTAGTCTATGTACACGGAGTATACAAAACATTAGGAACACCTGCTCTTTCCATGACATAGCCTTCACCTGGTCAGTTTATGATTTGTTATTGATGTCACTTGTTAAATCCACTTCAATCACTATAGATGAAGGGTGAATGGACAAGGCAAAATATGCCTTTTAATTGGTTATGGTAGTAGGTGCCAGGCGCAACGGTTTGAGTGTGTCAAGAACTACAACGCCCCTGGGTTTTTCACGCTCAACAGTTTCCCATGTGTATCAAAAATGGTCCACCACCCAAAGGACATCCAGGCTAGCATCCTGGTCTTTTCACTGTTGACGTTGAGACGGGTGTTTTGCGGGTACTATTTAATGAAGCTGCCAATTGAAGACTTGAGGCGTCTGTTTCTCAAACTAGACATTCTAATGTACTTGTCCTCTTGCTCAGTTGTGCACCGGGGCCTCCCACTCCTCTTTCTATTCTGGTTAGCGCCAGTTTGAACTGTTCTGTGAAGGGAGTAGTACACAGCATGTGAGAACTTCAGTTTCTTGATAATTTCTCGTATGGAATAGCCTTCATTTCTCAAAACAAGAATAGACTCACGAGTTTCAGAAGAAAGTGCTTTATTTCGGGCCATTTTGAGCCTGTAATCGAACCCACAAATGCTGATGCTCCAGATGCTCAACTAGTCTAAAGAAGGCCAGTTGTATTGCTTCTTTAATCAAAACAACCGTTTTCAACTGTGCTAACATAATTGAAAAAGGGTTTTCTAATGATAAATTAGCCTTTTAAAATTTTAAAACCTGGATTAGCTAACACAATGTGCCATTGGAACACAGGAGTGATGGTTACTGATAATGGGCCTCTGTACACCTATGTATTCCATTACACATCAGCCATTTCCAGCTACAATAGTCATTTACAACATTAACAATGTCTACACTGTATTTCTGATCAATTTGGTGTTATTTTAATCCACAAAAAAAATAGCTTTTATTTCAAAACAAGGACATTTCTAAGTGACCCCAAACTTTTGAACGGTAGTGTATGAAATGTGTAAAGCTGTATCCAAACATGATTAAAGTGACCATTGTTCGATGAGTATATACATGGGGCAACAGAGCGCTAAGAACCTTGGCGTGATCCTGGACAACACCCTGTCGTTCTCAACTAACATCAAGGCGGTGGCCCGTTCTTGTAGGTTCATGCTCTACAACATCCGCAGAGTACGACCCTGCCTCACACAGGAAGCAGCGCAGGTCCTAATCCAGGCACTTGTCATCTCCCGTCTGGATTACTGCAACTCGCTGTTGGCTGGGCTCCCTGCCTGTGCCATTAAACCCCTACAACTCATCCAGAACGCCGCAGCCCGTCTGGTGTTCAACCTTCCCAAGTTCTCTCACGTCACCCCGCTCCTCCGCTCTCTCCACTGGCTTCCAGTTGAAGCTCGCATCCGCTACAAGACCATGGTGCTTGCCTACGGAGCTGTGAGGGGAACGGCACCTCAGTACCTCCAGGCTCTGATCAGGCCCTACACCCAAACAAGGGCACTGCGTTCATCCACCTCTGGCCTGCTCGCCTCCCTACCACTGAGGAAGTACAGTTCCCGCGCAGCCCAGTCAAAACTGTTCGCTGCTCTGGCCCCCCAATGGTGGAACAAACTCCCTCACGACGCCAGGACAGCGGAGTCAATCACCACCTTCCGCAGACACCTGAAACCCCACCTCTTTCAGGAATACCTAGGATAGGATAAAGTAATCCTTCTCACCCCCCTTAAAAGATTTAGATGCACTATTGTAAAGTGGCTGTTCCACTGGATGTCTTAAGGTGAACGCACCAATTTGTAAGTCGCTCTGGATAAGAGCGTCTGCTAAATGACTTAAATGTAAATGTAACAGTCTCTAAGGTGCAGAGTCAAGTACTGGGTGGTAACTGGCTAAGTAACAGTTACTAAGGTTCAAGGCAGGGTACTGGGCGGCGGCTAGGCTAGTGGTGACTAACAGTCTGATGGCCTGGAGATAGAAGCTGTGTTTCAGTCTCTCGGTGTCAGATTTGATGCACCTGTATGGTCTCCGCCTTGTAGCTGGGTGAACAGGTCGTGGCTGAGGTCCTTGATGATCTTCTTGGCCTTCCTGTGACACCGGGTGCTGTAAATGTCCGGGAGGGCAGGCAATGTGCTCCTGGTGAGGTATTTGACACTCACAAAGTTGATTACCTGATAGCATCTTCTCTCAAAATCATAAGGGGTCAATAAGTACAATACTTAAGCACTTTGTACAATGCTTTATCTGTTATCTGATTGATAGTATATAGAGGTGATGCATCTTACCATATCTACACATCAGATTTCTCTCAGACAAGTTCTGCATACTTTCATTGAGTCATTGTTGCCCTGACCAGGACTAGTCTGAACCTAGATTTAGCAATACCAGTGACTTGTGGATCTAACCCCTATAAAAAGATAATGCCTGGTTGCCAACGCATCTATCATTATCGAAGGTCAAGACAAGACACCTGAACTACCGGTGTCTACGATCAAGCGTATAGCATTGCATCAAATGACTTCTTGTGGCACTCTGGAAACGATCTCAAAGTGAGTCACCGCCGCTTTGGATCAAATGATCATACCTTTAATCATCAAAGCAGGAAGAGGGTTGATGGAAAGTATGCATCCACCGACTTTATCACACCTCACCAACCTGGACGAATTGTACCCTGTAGAGACACATGCTACCAGTTTAGCATCATGAAAGACCATGGAGGGCAGAAGCTAAAGTTTTTCCCTGGCCTCTTTCTGGCACTAGAGAACATTCCATGAATGGAGGGTTGAGGGACAATAGGATGGGATTACTAGAGCTGGGCTTTTTTTTTTTCCAGTGTTGAAGGAATTTTAAAATGTCCAAAGTAGACTCATTCTTGTTAGGTGATGAGCACGTTTTAGTATGTGAAATGTGGTTGAGTTAAAATTCTGCTAATACTAATTACTGCTGAAAGCTGCTGTACATTTGTAGGAATTCTTTAAATGAAGTTGACATCTTTTTTTTTTTTTTCAGGATTTTAAGCAACAACAAAATTCAGGAACTGAAGAATGGATCCTTCATCGGGCTGTCTACTTTGGAAAGATTGTGAGTCTTAACATTTTCATAATATTCTGATATTTCCTACAAGCTCTGACCATGGGAGAATGAATACTAAGTGTAATTTATGCCTTTCGTCTTGTGTCAATCAATATCTAGAATCACGTTTCACTTTACGCATACTTTTTGACAAGACGGCTTCCTTTCAGTATAATGTGTGAGATGAGTCCTAAACCAAACCCATTACTCTTACTATATATACCATAATAAAGCTTGGGGAAGTGCTATGTTAGACAGAAATGTGCTTTATTTACTACAGGCTTGCAAAGCTTTTCTAGGGGCAGTTCGTTTCACACACCAGATATTTCTTAGTGTTTCATTTCAGAACAATATCTAGTGTTTGTAAGGGGAGTAAACATTATGCAATAAGCTATGAGTGTTAGGAAGTGAACTTTTTTTTTTTTAAAGATAAATGAGGCAGAAAGTAAGAGCGAAAGCTAGAGGGGAGCAATACAGAGAGGATTAGGCCTATTGTACTTTCTCTGCCTCCTTGTCAATTGTCAGCGAAGACATTTATTCAAGTCTACTCTGCTCGGTCAATATTGAATATGCGTCGGAACGATTGAGTGAGCACGCAGGAAATACGTTGTTCCTGCCACAACGCAAAGAGTCTTGTTTTGGAATCCTATCAGCCGCAGTTTCCCCCGAGACTCAGAGGAAATGCTCTCGGCCCGTGCGTTATGGACCTCTGATGATTTATTGCTTCGCAATGGCTTCATGCTGATAAAATAACCAGACCATTAATAGCCACGTTGTTACCCAAGGCTACAATAACCAATGACCGCATCAATGGGGAATTGTAAGGGAATATTTTCCAAGGTCTTGTTAAAAGGTACAGGAGTCTCTGTGGGAGGTATGGGAAGCCTTTTTTGGCCGCAGTTAGCTATCTGGTATCGGTCTAGAAACCATAGCCAGGCGGTTGGAGGTTGAGTAGAACAAACGTATCCCCTCATGTTGGGTCACAGTACGTTTACATGCACACTAATAATTCGATATTAAACTAAATATGGCAGAAGGTCGAGTGCGGCATTAGTCACGTAAAACACCTTACTCTGCTTATCGTAATCGGCGTACGGTCATAATCTACTTAAGCACGCGCCGATTAAAACACCTTACTCTGCTTATCGTAATCGGCGTACGGTCATAATCTACTTAAGCACGCGCCGATTAAAACACCCTACTCTGCTTATCGTAATCGGCGTACGGTCATAATCTACTTAAGCACGCGCCGATTAAAACACCTTACTCTGCTTATCGTAATCGGCGTACGGTCATAATCTACTTAAGCACGCGCCGATTAAAACACCCTACTCTGCTTATCGTAATCGGCGTACGGTCATAATCTACTTAAGCACGCGCCGATTAAAACACCTGGATTTTTGAGCAATCTTTCAAATGATTAGGATATGTAAAACTGCTTAATCGGCGTTCCAGCAGTGTATTTGATCTGCACATGTGCCAGCACCGGGTAGCGCAAGCCTCTCTCTTCTGTACGAGTGAACTGAGTATGCATCCGTATAAATAGTTTTCACATTCAAACTTTATATGTCAAAAAGTATCCGCAAGAATACCATGGTCACTGTGGTAGACTGTTTTATTCTGATTGGTGATTTTCTGCATTTATTAAAAGTCCCATTTAGTAGCCTGATTTCAGTTGTGTCTATGTAAATAGGATTATTCTGGGAAATCGTTCTTCTTGCAAAGCATGTACACATTTTAAACAAACTATTACATGAACCTGTCTGTCCACAATAATCACACTATTGTGTGCATGTAACCGTGCTCAGTGGAAGTTTGAGTTCTACCTAGTAAACATCCCCACTTGTTGAGGTTCCTCTGTGTGTGAGGCTACATGTTTCGCTCCAGTCTGTTAGCCTGTTTACCCTCCATTTGTCTTTCACCCCCCACCATACCTATCCCTCATCTGAATATGTTATGATGCTATTGACTAGTAGATCCATGCTAATGCATCTTGAACCAATGAGAAGACCCAGAATGACATCAAAGGTCAAATTGGGGGTGCTTATATTTGTCCTGTTTCACTGCATGTACAAGTGGGTAACCTGTACGGGTGTGAAATGGAAATGTCCCAACTCCCCCTAAGACACCCTTGGAGAGTGGGGTCACGGCCAGGGATGTACCTAGGCATGGATTTGCTTTAGAATATCACTGCACTGAAACGGATGCATGTGCTTCTACACCTGCATTGCTTGCTGTTTGGGGTTTTAGGCTGGGTTTCTGTACAGCACTTTGAGATATCAGCTGATGTACGAAGGGCTATATAAATACATTTGATTTGATGTAGTTGTTTTGAGTTATGCTTGGACCAGCCGCATGCCTGACCTCACTCAGACTACCTTGCCGTGTTAATAAGACATCCGCTCCCAGATTATTCGGGGCGACCTTCCTTCCTGGTTTTTAGAAGTGGGTCAGATTTGAGAATTTCAGAGTGGAAGGCCGTAAGACAGGGCTGCCCAACCCTCTTCCTGGAGATCTACCGTCCTGTAGGTTTTCAGCCCAACCCTCTTCCTGGAGATCTACCGTCCTGTAGGTTTTCAGCCCAACCCTCTTCCTGGAGATCTACCGTCCTGTAGGTTTTCAGCCCAACCCTCTTCCTGGAGATCTACTGTCCTGTAGGTTTTCAGCCCAACCCTCTTCCTGGAGATCTACCGTCCTGTAGGTTTTCAGCCCAACCCTCTTCCTGGAGATCTACCGTCCTGTAGGTTTTCAGTCCAACCCTGATTTAGCATATCTGATTCAGTCTTGTTGAGCAGCTAATTAGTATAATCAGGTGTTAAATTAGGGTTGGACTGAACCCACAGGACTGTAGATCTCCAAGAAGAGGGTTGGGCAGCCCTGTCGTAAGATAAACTGGAAGTGCTTTCTGACGGTGAGTGTAAGCTCCTTTGATCCCCCACGCTGAGGAAGCCTTTAATGCTCTTTGCTTCATCTTAATGCATAGTGTACGGCCAGTCGCTTCGGCTGGCGAGTTAATTCTCTGGGTGGAAGAAGTGTGCAGCCAGTGGCACATGTACCTCAAAGCAGCTCCCATTGTGCTTTCCCTCCTCTCCAACCCCCTTTCATCCCAACCCCTCATCCAGAGAAGCTCTTTGCTTTGTCATTCTAATGAGGCCAAGACCAGAGGTGTCGGCAGAATGATTCTCTCACACACACACACACACACAAAGCCAGCCCGGTTGCATGCCCCCTGCTTTTCTTCCCTCCAACTCCCGTCTCTCTCTCCTTTGACTACAGTCGACAACAAAAAATAAAAATGCTGTGCCCTGGTCGGTTTGCATGCAGTGACGAGCTCTGTCATCCCTCCTACCTCCCCTGTTTCCCTCCTTCCTCCCCTGCTACCTTCCTTCCTCCCCTGCTACCTTCCTTCCTCCCCTGCTACCTTCCTTCCTCCCCTGCTTCCCTCCTTCCTCCCCTGCTTCCCTCCTTCCTCCCCTGCTTCCCTCCTTCCTCCCCTGCTTCCCTCCTTCCTCCCCTGCTACCCTCCTTCCTCCCCTGCTACCTTCCTTCCTCCCCTGCTTCCTTCCTTCCCTCCTTTCCCAGATCACAGCCAACAAAAATAGGGCTTCTCTGCTTGGGTAAGTCTATGTGCAGTGGTGCGCTCTGTGATTGGAGCTGATTGTGAGTGGCAGGCAGGGGGTACATTGATTAGCCCTTTCCAGCCCCAGCTGTGAAATGGCAGGGTAACTGTGACGACGGCAGTGTTTTGTTAGGGCCAAAGGTGTCCTAGCATGGAGACGGGCCCACTGAATCCCCATTATTGCCCTCCTACACAGTAATATGAACCCAAGTTAGCCCCCGTCGCACGGTTATTCTCTCTCAAAGCTGCCACAAATTCAATGCAGAGCGAAGGGTTATTACGAATGAAGCAGGACTAATCTCTTGTTATTTGGAAAGACTGGAGAGGTATTGAGTTTCAAGAGGAAGCATTATTATGGGGAATAACCGTCTTATGAGGAATGCTAGTCTGGAACTGTATGCATGTAAGAGAACTGTAGATATTGTGCATAAGATAATAAAGCAATTACAGAAAAGGTATATTTATGGGGTGAGACATTTGTGTTTCTCACTTAACCGGACTGAGGTGGAGTGAAAAATCTCAAAGTTGAGAGAAGCCTTATTTGATCAACTCTTGTGATCTGCTAACAAGGAATCATCCATCATTTTGTTTCAGCAGACAGCCTTGTTTAACATTGGCAATTTCTCTTCGTCGCAACATGAATGTTCATCTTGAAATTGCAGCCTTTTGTGACAGATTTGGTAGAGTATGTTTTTTAGAAACCTGCCAAAGAGACAATGTGGCTTTTAATATTGCTTGTGGCAAATGGAAATTGAAGAGACTTTCTTTTCCACCTTCAGAATGACAAGGTCATAATGTTTGCCAGTAGCTACCGTGCTCTCATATTGAACAGCGCATTTGGCTGTGTTTCTACACCTTTCCAAAATAGCTGCATTGGCTTCTCATAACCTTTTAGTTTAAACTAGACCGAACATGAGGATAATTCTGGAACCCCCTAAAGCACTTTGAGGTAAAATTAATTCCCACTCCATTATCCAGTAATTTCCATTTTAGCATGGCGAGCAGACCTAGTGTGTTCTTGCAAAGAGACGATAGAATTTGAGTTGGGATAGGTTGTGCACGGTGTACCTCCAAATGCAACCCCCACCATTAACCCAACCCCTCCCTCGTGTTATCCACAAGCTTCTCTAAAAAGGAAACTTCAAATGGTTTTATATTCTGCACTTTGACTCCTATTTCTGCCAGTAGATTGCAGATGGAAAGGTGGTAGTGTTGGGTATGTAAGATTTTACTTTGCAACACGTCGATGCCACCCCTCAAATTGCATCTTAGTGATAGCAGGGACGACTTGACAGTGGGGTACTGCAGATTGTATTTCACCCAAGCGTCGATGAATCAAAAATCTAGATCAACCAGCTTCTTAAAGCTGGAATCCGTAATGGTGAAACGGCCACGTCCGTTGGGGCTATTACAACAACAAAGAAGTTACTTCCAATAACAAATACTGGACTCTCGATAGAACAGAAGAATGTGTACTGCAAGTCTTCTTTACCACACGGTGACCCTCCTCACCTTGTTCAAACAATAACAAAGGCGGTGGGGGCGACCAGTGGCGCTGTTTCCCCTAATACAAATTCCATCTTTAAACAACTGACACACTCCGTTGAATTGCAAACAGATTGGAAACGGTACCTTTCAGTGACTCGCCTCAAGTAATCCACCAAACAAAGAGCATTCTTTACCCCCTTCCAAGAAGCCCAGAACTGATCACTTCAAGCTGTCATTTTTTTTGGGAAACCCATTGAACGAACTTAGGAAAGGCAATCACAGAGAGATCTGAACTGGAGTTCGAAACGAGTCCAGAACAATTGTTGGACTGTTTCACCCTTTGCCAGCATTCCAACACTACTCTTTGAGGAAATGAAAGGCTCATTAGATTGGGATTGGCTTTGGTGCTAAACTGCCCCCACTGATGTTTTCACACTGGCCATTTGACTGGAACCGGCCCCACCATGGCACGATTTAAGCCTGATCAAGACATGGATAAATGTTAAACCCACCTTTTGCTTGTTGAACACCCTCCCCCAGAGTCTGGACTGCTATTCTACCTCTGTTGATTTACTATGGTCAGCAACATCAAACAGCTGGGTAAAAACCACAGCTAGGGTTGGGGATGGCAACACCAGCATTTCAAAGTGAAACTTTTGGAAGGTTTTTAGAGGGTAGAACAGAATTGGCTATAGAGAAATGAGTAGGGGAAAAGTACAATTTCGGCACAAAGCAAGTACAAACATCCTCACTTCCTCGCCTCTTGCAGGTGGTCGAAGGCACTCTGTGCTCTATTTGTGCCTTGCATTTCAAAGGGAATAATTTTTTTCGTCCTCCCTCTTTTCCATCTTTCTTTCAACACCCCTCTACAGGAAAGCCAATTCTGCCAGTTCACATCAAAAGCAATAGACTCCTATGATCCATGTGTAGCCCTGCCTCCCAATCCCCTCCACCATCCCCCTCCAACCAGATGACAGCTCTTCATCATCAAACAGCCCAGTCAGTTACCCAGCGGCTCAGGTGGCGACCCCCGAGATCTTTTGAAACATGGATCGTAAATGAGTGACTCGGCAGTGGCGGCGCGGGGGAGCGCTAGGCGCTAGCGGGTATCTGTGACCTCGCAGCCTTTGAACTTGGTCCAGGACGAAGCGTGGCGGGGTCCTTCGTGTGTGGGGACCTACGGATGTCAGCGATTGTGCTGAGGCCGCCTGATAGATGTAGGGGGGTGGGGTCTCGTGCCCTAGCCACAGGGATCTGAGTGGGTGAGAGTCCTACGGGATATGGGAGGATTGTTGGCCATGTGGTTATCCTGTAACAAAGTACCATAGAACCAGGGGTTAATGGGGTGAGCAGCAGTGGGGTTTCAGTCAATGCATTTTTCTGAATTTTTAGCTTAAAGCTGGCTCTTGGGTGAAGGCCTTAAGGCGTCAGCATACCTCAGTTCGATTGGCGCCTAGCCGAACTTGGCTAGCCAAACCGAACTAGTGTGCTTGCGTACTCCCTTAAAATACCTTCTTTTGAAATACGAAAAAAAAACACCATTAGTACTGTTTGTCCATTTTGAGATGCCGTAGCCAGTATACGCTTCCTCAAAATAGTCAGAATGAATCTAAAATCACTCAAGACATGATTACATTTTTGCCAAGGAGATCTTAGTCGCACAATTATACGTCTAAAGAAGATGTTTGGTCCAGTATTTCTCAATGAAGAAAATGTGCATCAAAACGAGTTGTCTCTCTTTGAATGACGACAACAGACTTTATTGAAGAATCCCTGCTGTTGACCAATCGCAGACGAAGGAATGTAAACGCTAACTGATGTCCAAAACTAACAAAAATGCACAAACTCTTCCGAACTGTTTCAGCTGGGAAGCATGCGAACACCTTTAGTCTCTTTGCCCTCATGTGGTCCCTGAATGTACAACGCACTTATATTAACAGTAGCCCTATTTATCGGAGCAGTCAATCAGGGAATATGAATCAACTCTTTCTGATGTGTGTTTTATGATTTTTACTCATTTTTACTGAAGTCGGTTGCAAGTATTCGTAATATCTGGACAAGACTACAAGTATTAATAGTTGTGTACTTACTTGTTTAGTTTGTCTTTATTTTCTTGTGTCTTACCCTCTTTTTGTCTTTCACAGGGACATGCGGAACAACATCATCAGCCGTATCGAACCGGGGGCTTTTCTTGGACTGCTCGCACTCAAAAGACTGTGAGCATTATCAGTATTACCATCTGCATTAAATCATTTTCATTTGAATAACATTTGTCAATTTCTTGGCAGATGCTTTAATGTGTAGCTCTTGGAAGGCAGCCTGCACGAGTGATGGGCTGAACGGTTTCAAACCTGTGTCTATACCCAGTTCTTTTGCTCAACGTCAGATTTCTTTCACAGAATCCAATTCGCACCGTTTCCAATACTGTTAGAGAAGAGAAAGAGATGGGTATGATGATAAGAGAAATACCTCCACACTGTTGTAGATGGTCCCACATCGCAACATTTTGACCGATAGGTCAGGTTTCATCAATACTGTTGACTCATGTTGACTCATGTTGGCCCTATCTGTCGTATCTCGTATCGAGGCTATTGCCAACTCTCTGTCTCTAGTGTATCCAGTCTATAAGCGACTGCTGTAAAGCAGCTTTCTATTCAGTTCTCCAGTCCACTTGGGCCCTTGCCAGGGACTGCATGAGGCCCGATCTACTTTCACACATACAGGGGAAAAGGGGGATGGGTTTGTGCTTTGGTATGTGTGTGTGTTAGGGAGAGAGCGTGTGTGTGTGTGCGCGAGTGCGTGTGTATTGTCATCTCACACTGGCCGGACCTTGCCAACATCAACTAGAGTTTGGCTGCTGGTGCAGAGCAGTGAGTGAGACGGGAAGGTTGTCATCTCCTTGGCTTGGACAGAGCTTCATTTCCCCTTGTCAAGCCGCGGCCATTTTACAACCAACAGTATGACTATATTCTCTAAACCTATAGCCGTATTTCCCTTATCTAACCTATATCATTCAGCCAACAGCTATTTCATCTTGAATGGGACTATATAACACAATGCCAACGTTGGGTCAGAATGAAACGAATTGATCAGAAACACTGTATATCCAATTGGTGAAAATTCATCAATGCGTTTCTGTTCAGAACGACACAGCAGTCTTTTCACAAAATGAACATGTTTGGCAGTGGAAATATATTGCAGACAGCTTGTCAGGTCGTTAAATCATGCATTTGATTGGTAACTGGCTGCGTCTCCAATATATCGCTTACACTTCAACCAATTCCACAGCTAACGAAAGAGCGAAAAGAGTAGCTGAGGTAAAAAGTCTTGAACTCCTACCCTTGCACCTGCCCTGTGCTGGGCTTCTGGAAAAAGGTGATCGACTTAATTGACACGGAGGACATGAAAATACACGCTCCCTCTCTTCTAATGCAGTCAGTAGCAGACTCGTGACAAAGACAGTACACACACACACACACACACACACACTCAGCCAATCTTAAGTTTGTCCCATCTGTCCTTATACCTCTTTCCAAAAACCCTAATTAGATTTTTGCTTGTTTTTGAGACATGCCACTCGCTAGCGGCTAGGCCAAACCGAGGCTGCCTGCCTCTTTTACCCATCTTGTCAGAGAGAGGAGAGGGAAGTCAGACTTGAATGTTCTCATGAATAAACAGACATGTTCAATGCATGCTACAATGCATTACTTCACCCCTTTCATTGTCATCATTTGTAATCAAAACTTACTTAGGTCAAAGTCTTCTTTCCATTCCAGTGTACATTGTTAGGAAATGTTGTAGCCTATTGATGGGCTCCCGAGAGGCACAGCAGTATAAGGCACTGCATCTCAGTGCTAGAGGCGTCACTACAGACCCTGGTTCGATTTCAGGCTGTATCACAACCGGCCGTGATTGGGAGTCCCATAGGGTGACGCACAATTGGCCCAGCATCATCCGTGTTTGGCCCGGGGTAGGCCGTCATTGTAAATAAGAATTTGTTCTTAACTGACTTGCCTAGTTAAATAAAGGTTAAATAATTCAAATGAAAGTCAAACCAGGGCTCTTACAGCACAGTAGATATGCAACTGATCCACTCCCACTGCTGTAAATAAAAAGCAGAGCCAACACAACATGACCGCAACGTCGGCAGGGTCGCTTAGCTTTGCTTTTAGGTTGGCGCCTGGACTCTTCACGGGACAAATGTCTGATCTGGTGTCAGTCAGACGGTGCCTGGTCTCAGCTGTTAGGGGCGGGCTGGCTAGAGGTGGGGGAGTAGAGACCCTGGGAGGAGAGAGCCCCCAGGGAAGGCTAGTTCCAACCCTGTTGTAACACCTGATACATCTAGTCAAGGTCCTGGTGAGGAGCAAGTAGTCGACTCAGTACTGTGTCGATATATCATCTGCATTCAGCCAAATGCATACGTTGCCAATATAGTCACATGACACCTATGAAATGACTGCTCGTTTGTGCTGCATGAGTCACTGGATATAAGGCACTGCATTAGTGCCACCTATTCAAGTCACTCCAGGGTGAAGTTTCCCCTGGGTACAGATGTAGGAACAACTTCCCCCTCCACCAACTCTGATATTATCCCATAGTGGGGAAAATGCAAAACTGACCAAAGATCAGCGTCTGGGGGAAACTTCACACTACAACCCCTCCTCTTCCGTACTGGCCTCTCCAGGGCCTTACCACCTAGCAGCAGCCTCAACATTCCACCAACAGCTGAACAGTCACTGACCCTGCGTTGTTACTGACACACCAGGCTATTTTAAACATCTGCTCATATCACAAAAGACGGCTTGCTCTGGGTCTGCATCTGCCTGGCTGTAATGTTGAGCTCTGCTGCTACTTTCATGGACAGACTACAAGTTCATGGACAGGTTTTATGTTTTGAAGTACTGTACAACCAAGATCGTTGTGACTTTGACACACAGCCCTGAAGCGACGTTATAGTGTGGGGGGGACTGGCAAGGAGATCTGCAATTGTCATTTAATATTGTTGGAAATTCATTGGACATGATGTTGCTATGATCATTGCTGATGATGACACAAGCAACAACAATGTCATTTGTGAGAGGCATAGCAGATGGTTTCCTCCTTATGTGGGCTGCTTTGACATCACACTACATTTTCCCAACTGCGAGAGCACTGCACCATGTCTAGTGATATGGCATGGCAGCACTGGCAAGACAGGAGTTTATCCCTTTAGCTAAAGAAGTACCCCCCCCCCCCCCCCACTAGGTAATCCTCCTCAGACACAGGATGCCAGCACGACTTCTTGGCAGCCCCCGAAAGGTTTTTCCGGGTTCCGGGGCAGGCGGAACTAATCACCTCACACAGTAAATTCCCCAGCTGCCACCCTCCCTAGGACCCACAACAATAATTAGACCAACACCAGGACGTTTACGTGATGCGCTCCACAATTATTTGAAAAAAGTGTTGCTAGTGCTGTGATGTTTGCCAGTGCAATGATGCTGCCCTGGCATTAGACCTTGGGTTAGGGTTGTAGCAATGATGCTGCCCTGGCATTAGACCTTGGGTTAGGGTTGTAGAAATGCTGCTGCCCTGGCATTAGACCTTGGGTAAGGGTTGTAGAAATGCTGCTGCCCTGGCATTAGACCTTGGGTTAGGGTTGTAGAAATGCTGCTGCCCTGGCATTGGGCTTTGGGTTAGGGTTGTAGCAATGCTGCTGGCATTGGGCCTTGGGTTAGGGTTGTAGCAATGATGCTGCCCTGGCATTAGACCTTGGGATAGGGTTGTAGAAATGCTGCTGCCCTGGCATTGGGCCTTGGGTTAGGGTTGTAGCAATGCTGCTGGCATTGGGCCTTGGGTTAGGGTTGTAGCAATGATGCTGCCCTGGCATTAGACCTTGGGTTAGGGTTGTAGCAATGCTGCTGCCCTGGCATTGGGCCTTGGGTTAGGGTTGTAGCAATGATGCTGCCCTGGCATTAGACCTTGGGTTAGGGTTGTAGCAATGATGCTGCCCTGGCCTTGGGTTAGGGTTTGTATTGCATTGTGAGACCTTGATAATGTAAATGTGGGTTAACCTTATATGGACGATGCCATCGTACGGATGTCATCGACACTATCATGCTCGTAACATGTACTGGTGTTACACTTTAGTCATTTGTTTACGTTTGAGTCGTTAAGCGGATGTTATTTTATCCCACTGTTACTGCTTGCATATACACCCACAACCTTGATTTCTTTTTATACACCCACAGCATTACTTTTATACATGGGGGCATGTTTTTGGAATGGCTGTTTCGAATTCCCTGCCTACCTAATTTCTTCTAGTTTGACCTAATGTATCTTTGAGTTAACATATTTCCAGAATGTTGTCAAAGAAAAATCTTTGCCCAAACATGGTTTCTTTACAAAGGACCCCCGGGCAATAGATAATGCTACCTGCCGTCCTGGCGAAAAAGACAAGCTTTGATGTGTATGACATGCATCATAAGAGGCTAATCTTGACTAGTTTAGTGTGTTACACAGGCTTTGATGTGTATGACATGCACTATAAGAGGTTAATCTTGACTAGTTTAGTGTGTTACACAAGCTTTGATGTGTATGACATGCACTATAAGAGGTTAATCTTGACTAGTTTAGTGTGTTACACAAGCTTTGATGTGGAAACCCCCTCTGGGTGAACACAGACGTCTCAAATCACCTTGAAAAGTTGTACAACTGACACCCGATATTTTTAAAATGATTATTATTATTTTTTATCCCTGCCTCTGCCCCAACCTGTCTCTCGGGGAACGACAACACCAGTCTAGTTGACAGTTTTTCTCCGATTTTGATTTGTTGACCGAAAACATGGATTTATTCGAATTCACTGAGTCACCACATGATGTCAATTAACGTATGCATTCCATGTTTGTACAATTTGCGGTGGCCTATGATGTTTCAAAAAATATTGCTGCTGTTTGACATGAGCAAATCAGGACAGAATATAACCAGAATCTCCATTGGTTTGGCTTTCTACAGAGACCTGTCCAACAACCGCATTGGCTGCCTCAACGTGGACATATTCAAGGGCCTCTTAAGTCTGGTTCGACTGTAAGTAATAGTTATTTTCGATTTGCTTTGAAAACCGTTCATTTCTTTTCTCTATCCATCTTTAAAAATTACTTTCAAAACAACCCCATAAGTCATTGATAGGTACATTCACAGGAAAGTTACATATTTGGCTCCAGTGCCCCAATAGTATTTGCCCTTCTTAGAACACCAGAGAATGGTGCAACAGCTGCAACACATTATTCCATGTCCTGCTCCCACAATACAAAGGTGAGGATTACGATATTCCTGGACATCTCACTGGAGTAACCAATGACCGTTTGTGTTTGGGTCCTGATGGTGTGATGTGACAGGTTGGCATATTTGAATGAATTTGTTATAGGTGATTGATAGCCTTCGTCTTGTCTTTTCAGAAACCTTTCAGGAAATATGTTTTCATCGCTAGCCCAAGGGACGTTCGACAGCTTGGTGTCGTTGAAGACATTGTAAGTATGATTTTAGGGGTGACGGTTAGAAATGCGTCTCTCTAGCAGTTTACAGTGTTTTTACTGGGCTATTTACAAATGGTAGGGCTACGCCATTCTTCACGCCGCCACTTAAAGGTGGAATCTGTAACTTTCATTTCCCAGTTGGCAACTCAAGGTTCTACAAACACATTACAAAACATACAATCAAATGGTTCTGCCAAAAAAACCTCAACCTCTGTTTCCAGACTGCTTCATAGGGCTAGCACTTTTGACTGGAAATTAAACTTAAAGGGGCACTTTACCACTTTTTAACCTCATATTTATTATTTCTACAGATGTGTAAAACTGTGATTTAATATATTCTGTAGTCAAAAAGATAAGAAAATGACTCTCTACGATGTCATCGGGAGTGTTGAACTGCCCCTTTAACTCGGTGTCTGTCTCCATGTTACCTCAGGGAGTTCCAGACGCCGTACCTGCTGTGCGACTGCAACCTGCTGTGGCTGCTGCGCTGGATCAATGACAACAACGTGGGGGTGAAGGACACCAGCTGCTCCTACCCTCGCTCCCTGCAGGGCCAGCTCATCACCTCCACCAAGCCTGAACTGTTCACCTGTGGTAAGGATACAGACACACACATTTGGTCCTACACTTAGTCATCAGCCCTCAAGTTCCACGTACGTATATACACAGAGAGAACACTAGACATAGGCACGCACCAATGCACATGTGCGCGCACACACACTCACTCACCTTCATCAAACCTAAGTTTTGTCAGAACACAATCAACAACACACATACATGCTACTCCCCTACACCATACATCACCTTGCTCAAGGCTAACTCTTGATGAACACACTCTCACAAGCAGTCTTTGGCACGCTGCCCTCCTAAGACGCATTCTCAGACAGGACAGATATATAGATGTACTTAAAAACTCTCTCCCCCCACTCCATAGTGGTGAGTTTGGCTCGTCGTCTGTTTTGTGTTGCTGGTATTTTTGGGAATGGGAGTTGTCCAATGACACAGGCGATAAGGAAAGGGCCAGCAGTACGTCGCAGTGCAGCGTTTGTTTGTGCTTGCCCTGTCTTATCAGTTTGGCACTCTTCACTGCACGGGTTAGGAAATACGTGGCACAGCTTTCACAAGTAGACACACATGACCTGAGTGATGAATAGGACCACCATTTGACTATTGAGGGGATCCCAGCAGGAGATGAATGAAGTTGTTTTGAAATGCATTGAATTAACCCCATCCTACTCAGACATGTCCCCTAGAGAGAGACACTCACCTATGGTCATGTGTACACACACACACACACACACACACACACACACACACACACACACACACCACCAAGTAAAAAATCCAAAACTCTAAAATAAACCACACCTGAAACAAATGCCCTAAATGGAACCGTGTCCCCCCCAGATGCACCCCTGGAGCTGCCCTCCTTCCAACTGACACCATCCCGGCATCAGGTCGTGTTCCAGGGCGACAGCTTGCCCTTCCAGTGCCAGGCCTCGTTCGTGGCGGAGGACATGCAGGTGCTGTGGTACCAGGACGGCCGTATGGTGGAACCCGACGCAGCCCAGGGCATCTTCATCGAGAAGAGCATGGTGCAGAACTGCTCCCTCATCGCCAGGTACGATGAAGACCATCTGCTTCCTGTCTGTTTCCTCCTTCCAGGGAGTTTCTTCTTGCCACTGTGCTCCTGCTATCTGCTCACTGTGCTGCTGTTTGCACTTTGTGACAAATGCTGTTTGGAGGGGGGGAGGTCAGCGTAAACAAAATGTTATTGATACCGTGAAGTTGAAGCGTCCTCTTTACCTCGGCAGTGTATGAAACCACAGTATATGCATTTGTAAAAAAAGCAATGCGGTCAGCCCTGAGGAAATCCTGTGCATGAATCCTATGTTATAGTAAAAGGCCAAAGTCAGAAATGGTCATGAACGTTACCTTTAAAAAAAAAACTTTAATTTGATGCAAATGGCACCTGTCAGCAATCATGGTTGAAACTAGCTACTGTTTGTCAGTAATATATTATGTCACTGTTGTCCCTCTCTGTTCTATCAGTGCGTTGACCATCTCCAACATCCAGCCTGGCTCTACGGGAAACTGGGAGTGTCGTGTGAGGACCAGCCGTGGGAACACCACGCGTACCGTCCACATCATGGCTCTGGAGAGCTCTGCCAAGTACTGCCCACCCGACAGGGTGTTAAACAACAAGGGAGACTTCAGGTGAGCTAGGTTGATGTCAGTCAGTAATCTGTCAGATATATGTTTTCAGGTGAATATTGTACTTTTATTCATCTATTGGTTTAATCTACATCTCCGTCATGTGGTTTAATCTCATCTATTGTTTTATGCAAGCAGGTATGTATATACTGACTTGTGTAATTTGAATGGACTTGTTTAGGCTGTTTAACTTCTTGACGCTACCCATCCCTTAAGTGTGTCAGTTGTTTGTGGAACAAGCTCGGCTCTGTGGCACCTCCTAGTGGTTGAATATCAGACTGTTAATTGTAGTAATATCGAGGTCGTATTCACTAGGCACCAAATGGAAGAAAACTTGACAGAACGAGGGAAGGACTAACGTGAACTTGTCCGATAAGAAATGCTTGTTTTGATTGCTGAATGTTTTCAATTTGTAAAATTGTAATTGTCTACAAGCGTCTAATCCATTGAGTGAATCGTAGAACAGGGCTGGAATTAAAGCTTTCCACGGTTTTAGATGATGATGTTGAGCACCAGTAAGTGGCAGCAGCTGTGGCTAAATAATCACATGATGTTCCTGGAACACACCACGTGACTCATGCTAACCACACTCTGGCATTCCCACTCTTCTTTTTCGTAACCAACTCTCTCGCTGATTAACTGGTTTGCTGGGAGGAAGACTCATGACAATAAACGTGAACCTGGCACATCTATTAAGCACTTCATCAATCTTAGGGGGATTCTGGCATTTTGCTAACTGAACAAATTCTCTCTCCTCTCTCTCCCCTCCGTCTGTCTCTCTCCGCTCCATCTGGCTCTCTCTCTTCCCCCCCTTTCTTTCTCTCTCTTTCTCCCGCTCTCCGGCTCTTCCTCTCCCCCTCCCCCATCTCTCAGATGGCCTCGTACCATGGCGGGCATCAGAGCCTACATGCCCTGCAACAAGTTGGCGTCGGGCGCGGGAATCTACTCGGGCTCGGTGGGTGATGAGCTGCGGGCATGGCGGCACTGTGACCGTGGGGGCCTATGGGCCGAGGACAACTACTCGCGCTGCCAGTACCAGAAGGACGTCACCCGCATCCTCTACATCATCAACCAGGTGACCATGGCACTCTTTCTGCCCATGTTTGATTTGCCCTCTTTGTCTGTCTGTGTTGTTTCTCTACATCCATCGTTCTCTTTTTCCTCCTCCTTCCTTTTGTTTTCATCTTTCAAGTCTTTACTCTTGGTCTGTTATTTTCATCTCTTTCTTCTGACAGTGTTTTTATGATTATTAATCCCCTCCTACACTCAAATTCCTTCTTGACGCTTTCACCCTAAATCTGTCTGTCTTGTCTGTGTCTTCTAGATGCCTCTGAACATGACCAACGCAGTGATCACGGCCCGCCAGCTGCTCGTCTACACAATTGAGGCCGCCAACTTCTCCGATAAGATGGACGTCATCTTCGTGGCCGAGATGATCGAGAAGTTTGGCAAGTTTGCAGAGAAATACAAGGAGGTGAGTCCCGCTTCCATCTCACAGTCCCACCGTGTATCTCATTTAGGCACGAATAAGATGCACGCACTTGCATATAAAGACACACAGACGCACAAACCGAGGATACGAACCCCATGCACGATGAGGTGAACCTTCGGGCATAGGTGTCATGAGAAGAAATGGGGTCACTAAGTGGAGCTACTGTAGGTAATAGTTTGTCAGTGTGTGTTCACTGTGTTCTAAGTGAATGCTGCCACATTTCTTCTGAGTGCAAGTGACAGTGTGAATATACAACTTACTGTAGGCCTTTCCATCTTACTGCTGATATTTGGGGCGTCTTCCCTTGACTTTATCACTACGTTCCTCGTAGTTGAGACAAGGCAACCCTGTCCTGTTTAAATCCACAGGAATCTGAATGAGAGCGGAAAAGATAGGATCTGGAATGAGGGATGTTTCCTGTCTGGGATTTGAGCTGTGAGGGACTGCAGAGCAAGGCCGGGTCAGGTTTCTTTGCCTGTTTGGTTTCCATTGGAAGGGCATTCAGTGGCGCACCTGTCAGTTTGCGCTCATTAGAGAGGGCTCTGAATGTCACACCTGGTTGAGACCTGCGGCCCGCAGTCTGCACTCATGGAGAGAGCGCTGAGAGGAACCACGGTGATGATAATAACATTGTTTCGGTTGATACGGCTGGTGTATGCATGTGCCCTGTCTGTGGCCCTGCGTGTATGTGCAGGTAACTTTTAGCGTGCAGTTATGTTGTTTCTTGGCGTGTGTGTTAACCCTGCTCTGTCTGTCTCAGTTGGGGGATGTGATGGTGGACATCTCCAGTAACCTGATGCTGGCTGACGAGCGGTTGCTGTGGATGGCTCAGCACGAGGCCAGGGCCTGCTCCCGCATCGTGGAGTGTCTCCAGAGGATCGCTGTACACCGCTTAGCCAGCACAGCCCAGGCCTACTCCACCGTAAGTGGAGTAAATCATGAGATCACAGTATATAATGTCCTATTACAACTCTACGGACCAAATCCTAAGCAGCATTGATGCATAAATGCATTGATGTCATTGGGAGGCGCACTACTGTCTGTAGATGTGTTTTCCACTATTTGAATTTCAAAGCCCGTCTGATCTTACTGTTCTTCATTTCGCCTCGTGTATTATTCTGTCTCTAATTCCCATAATTTGTTCCCAGAATTCCCATAACATCGCTCTGGAGGCCCACGCCATCAAGGCGAGCAGCTTCAACGGCATGACCTGCACACTGTTTCAGAAGCTGATGCCTGATCGTGTTGGGATCAGAGACCTGGGTCCGCGCATCGACCTAGACGGCAACCCTGACCGCCAGCTCAGCTTCAAGTGTAACATCACCAGCACCCTGTCCAGCCTTGCTCTTAAGGTCAGTACACAGGAATGTCCATAAGGGAGTCGATCACAAGGTGCTTTTAAAGTAACCAAGTCTCGACCGCAAAGAGCAAGCGGCAGCAGTCATGTTAATTGAAACGGGCCTCCTTAATGCGTCTGAATACTTGGTTTGCCTTGCTCCTAGCAGAACTCGGCTAGGCGACGTGAACTCCCTTCAGACCTTAGCTTGTCCATCTTGAGACGCCGTAGCCATTATACACCTCCTCAAAACAGTCAGAATTAGTCTTAAGATCATTTAAGAAATCTGTCATAAATGTTGATGTTTTTGCCTAGTCGTAAAATTTTACATTGAACTAATCTGTTTGGTGCAGTATTTCTCTAGTGAAAAATATGAGCAGGAAAAAGAGTCAACTCTTGTTGAATGACAAAACACAACTAATTGAAGAATCCCTTGGGGGCGTAGACTTTGGCTTGTTGTGTGCACGAACAGCCCAATATTGACAT
Source organism: Oncorhynchus nerka (assembly GCF_034236695.1). Classification (NCBI taxonomy): domain Eukaryota; kingdom Metazoa; phylum Chordata; class Actinopteri; order Salmoniformes; family Salmonidae; genus Oncorhynchus; species Oncorhynchus nerka. Next base: position 30,455,729 of record NC_088407.1, on the reverse strand, counting down.
ACCAAGGACCAAAACGTCACAAAATGTTGTCATAATTATCCACAAACAGTTTCGGATGGGGAAACATGCGGACGTCTTTAATGAGGTGCATTGTCATGTGACGTTCACATATTAAAACGATGAACTGTAGAATAAAGCGTTACCCAGAATCCCACAGTTATACTGTACACTCCATTATTTTAATCTCAATGGGATTCACCTGTAGAAATAAGGTATAAATACAATTTTAGAATAAATCACCTCTTTCTCTCCCTAGAACACCATAGTGGAGGCTTCCCTGCAGCTCCCCCCCTCTCTGTTCTCCCAGTACTCTGTCCCTGGCCAGGCCGGTGACAACGTCTACAAGTTCCACCTGCTGGCCTTTCGCAACGGCAAGCTCTTCCCCTCCACGGGCAATTCCACCCTGCTGGCCGACGGGGGAAAGAGGAGGAACGTGGCCACCCCCGTGCTCCTGGCCAAGATAGGTGAGTCTGGCATGGACCTCACTGTATCACTATAGTATTAGATGGGTTTTGTTCAAGATGTTGTTGTGACTTGTTTTAATAGTGAATTTTATGTTATGGGCAACAAATGTTATTAGAATGAATAGATGTTGATTAAAGCTTTCAAAGACTTGATTTAGGATCCATCTGTAATTTGACATTTTACAGTGTACGAAAAAGCTAAAAACATTTAGTTCTATGTAGTGAAAGTGTGTGAGGCCATTTTATTTTCTATTAATTACGTGTGAGGTGGCAACTTGTTTTTTGTTACAACAGGTTTTTGAAAATGTTGCGCAAAAAAGATTGATAGATTCATAAAGATAAGAACCATGACATGTTTTGACCGTCAAGACTAACGCCTCGCTCTCTGGTCAGAGGGTTTCCCACTGCGCGGCCTGCGGATGCCGGTGAACGCCACGCTGCGGAGGTTTGCCCGCGGCACTGACGCCGTGCCCGCCTGCTGGAACTTCAGCCTGTTTGGTGGGCAGGGCGGTTGGCAAAGCGAGGGCTGCCGTCTCCTGGGCCACCATGACAACTTCACCACGCTCTCCTGTGACTCGCTCAGCAACTATGCCGTGCTCATGGTGAGTGGCCAGGGGGTTCCTGGCCTTTAAACTTAATGAAGAAATGTGACAACATAAGGTTGTTTGTTCCCAACAAGGGCTATTTTCCTCAGGAAATACGACAACACGGATAATATAGAGCTGGCTGTGTTTTCGGTGCATCGGCAGGACAGAGCAGCTACGTCTGGTAAGACGAGGGGCGGAGGTGTGTGTCTATTTGTCTGGTGCACAACGTCTAATATTAAAGAAGTCTCAAGGTATTGCTCCCCTGAGGTAGAGTACTTCATGATAAACTATGGACCACACTATCTACCGAGAGAGTTCTCATCTATATTATTTGTGGCTGTCTATTTACCCCCACAGACTGATGCTGGCACTAGGACCGCACTCAACGAGCTGTATAAGGCTGTAAGCAAACAAGAAAACACTCATCCAGAAGTGGTGCTTCTAGTGGCCGGGGACTTTAATGCAGGCAAACTGAAATCAGTTTGACCTCATTTCTATAAGCATGTCAAATGTGCAGCCAGAGGGGGGGAACTAGACCACCTTTATGCCATACACAGAGAAGCGTACACATACAAAGCTCTCCCTCACCCTCCATTTGGCAAATCTGATTCTATCCTAATTGTATCTTCCTGATTCCTGCTTACAAGAAAAAACTAAAGCAGGAAGCACCAGTGTCTCGCTCAATACAGAAGTGGTCAGATGATGTGGATGCTACGATACAGGACTTTTTTTCTAGCACAGTCAGGAATATGTTCCGGGATTCTTCCAATGACATTGAGGAGTATTCCACCTCAGTTATCGGCTTCATCAATAAGTAGATCGACGACGTCGTCCCCACAGTGACCATACGTACAGTTTGAGTCGGAAGTTTACATACACTTAGGTTGGAGTCATTAAAACTCGTTTTTCAACCACTTCACAAAATTCTTGTTCAAACTATAGTTTTGGCAAGTCGGTGAGGACATCTACTTTGTGCATGACACAAGTCATTTTCCCAACAACTTTACAGACAGATTATTTCAATTATAATTCACTGTATCACAATTCCAGTGGGTCAGAAGTTTACATACACTAAGTTGACTGTGCCTTGAAACAGCTCCTGACACAGCTGGTGTAACTGAGTCAGGTTTGTAGGCCTCCTTGCTCGTACACGCTTTTTCAGTTCTGCCCACATATTTTCTATAGGATTGAGGTAAGGGCTTTGTGATGGCCACTCCAATACCTTGACTTTGTTGTCCTTAAGCCATTTTGCCACAACTTTTGGAAGTAGGCTTGGGGTCATTGTCCATTTGGAAGTGTCACAGCTGTTGAAAGGAGAGGACCAAGGTGCAGCGTGGTGAGCGTACATTTTCCTTTTATTAATCAAAATGATGCCGAACAAAAACAAATAACTCTACAAAAACAAACCGTGAAGCTCAAAGGCTATGTGACCTAAACAAAGTCTACTTTCCACAAAGAAAGATGGGAAAAAGGGCTACCTAAGTATGGTTCCCAATCAGAGACAACGATAGACAACTGTCCCCGATTGAGAACCATACCCGGCCAAAACAAAGAAACACCAAATCATAGAATACGAAACATAGAATGCGGGCAGGGCTCTCTACGGTCAGGGCGTGACAGGATGACCCATTTGCGACCAAGCTTTAACTTCCTGACTGATGTCTTGAGATGTTGCTTCAATATATCCACATCATTTCCCCCCCTCATGATGCCATCTATTTTGTGAAGTGCACCAGTCCCTCCTGCAGCAAAGCACCCCCACAACATGATGCTGCCACCCCTGTGCTTCACGGTTGGGATGGTGTTCTTCGGCTTGCAAGCCTCCCCTTTTTCCTCCAAACATAACGATGGTCATTATGGCCAAACAGTTCTATTTTTGTTTCATCAGACCAGAGGACATATCTCCAAAATGTATGATCTTTGTACCCATGTGCAGTTGCAAACCGTAGTAGCTTTTATATGGCAGTTTTGGAGCAGTGGCTTCTTCCTTGTTGAGCGGCCTTTTAGGTTATGTCGATATATAGGACTCGTTTTACTGTGGATATAGATACTTTTGTACCTGTTTCCTCCAGCAACTTCACAAGGTCCTTTGTTGTTGTTCTGCGATTGATTTGCATTTTCCACACCGAAGTACACCGCGTCTCCTTCCCGGGCAGTTTGACGGCTGTGTGGTCCCATGGTGTTTATACTTGCGTACTATTGTTTGTGCAGTTGAATGTGGTACATTCATGCGTTTGGAAATTGCTCCCAAGAATGAACCAGACTTGGAAGGTCTACTATTTTTTTTCTGAGGTCTTGGCTGGTTTCTTTAGATTTTCACATGATGTCAAGCAAACAGGCACTGAGTTTGAAGGTAGGCCTTGAAATACATCCACAGTTACACCTCCAATTGACTCAAATGATGTCAATTAGCCTATCAGAAGTTTCTAAAGCCATGACATCATTTTCTGGAATTTCCCAAACTGTTTAAGTGCACAGTCAATTTAGTGTATGTAAACTTCTGACCCACTGGAATTGTGATACAGTGAATTATAAGTGAAATAATCTGTCTGTAAAGTTATTGGGAAAATGACTTGTGTCATGCACAAAGTAGATGTCCTCACCGACTTGCCAAAACTATAGTTTGTTAACAAGAAATTGGTGTATTGGTTGAAAAACGAGTTATAATGACTCCAACCTAAGTGTATGTAAACTTCCGACTTCAACTCTACATATCCCAACCAGAAGCAATAGATTACATGCAACATCCGCACCGAGCCAAAGGCTAGAGCTGCTGCTTTCAAGGAGCGGAACACTAATCCGGATGCTTTTAAGAAATTGTGCTATGCCCTCCGACGAAACAATCAAACAGGCAAAGCATCAATACAGGACTAAGATTGAATCCTACTACACCGGCTCTGACGCTCGTTGGATGTGGCTGGGTATGCAAACTGTCACTGACTACAAAGGGAAACCCAACCGTGAGCTACCCAGTGACGCGAGCCTACCAGAAGAGCTAAATGCCTTTTTATGCTCGCTTCAAGGCAAGCAACACTGACGCATGCACGAGAGCACCAGCTGTTCCGGGCGACTGTGTTATCACGCTCTCCGTAGCCGATGTGAGCAAGACCTTTTAAACAGGTCAACATACACGTTTCAAGCAGACCACCATAGTCTCTGTGCCCAAGAAAGAAAAGGTAACCTGCCTAAATGACTACCGTCCCGTAGCACTCACATCGGTAGCCATGAAGTGCTTTGAAAGGCTGTTAATGGCTCACATCAACACCATTATCCCAGAAACCCTAGACCCACTCCAATTTGCATACCTCCCCAACAGATTCACAGATGACGCAGTCTCAATCGCACAACACACTGCCCTTTCCCACCTGGAAAAAAGGAACACCTATGTGAGAATGCTGTTCATTGACTACAGCTCAGTGTTCAACACCATAGTGCCCACAAAGCTCATCACTAAGCTAATGGCCCTGGGACTAAACACCACCGTCTGCAACTGGATCCTGGACTTCCTGATGGGCCGTCCCAAGGTGGTAATTGTAGGCAACAACACATCTGCCACACTGATCCTCAACACTGGGGCCCCTCAGGGGTGCGTGCTTTATCCCCTCCTGTACTTGCTGTTTACTGTGTGGCCAGTTACAAATCCAACACCATCGTTTCGTTTTCTAATGACCGAACAGTGATAGGCCTGATCACCAAAAACGATGAGACTATAGGGAGGAGGTCAGAGACTTGGCAGTGTGGTGCCAGGACAACAACCTCTCCCTTAATGTGAGCAAGATTAAGGAGCTGATCGTGGACTACAGGAAAAGGAGGACCAAACAGGCCCCCATTAACATCAACAGGGTTGTTGTGGAGCAGGTTGAGAGTTTCAAGTTCCTTGGTGTCCACATCACCAAACTATCATGGTCCAAACACACCAAGACAGTCGTGAAGAGGGCACGACAACACCTTTTCCCCCTCAGGAGGCTGAAAAGATTTGACATGGGTCCCCAGATCCTTACAGCTGCACCATCGAGAGCATCCTGACCGGTTGCATCACCGCCTGGTATGGCAGGCATCTGCTCGTCATCTGACCGTAAGGCAGGTAGCCTAGTGGTTAGAGCGTTGGACTAGTAACCGAAAGGTTGCAAGATCAAATCCCTGAGCTGACAAGGTTCAAATCTGTTGTTCTGAACAAGGCAGTTAATCCACTGTTCCTAGGCCGTCATTGAAAATAAGAATTTGTTCTTAACGGACTTAAATAGAGGTTAAAAAAAAGGCGCTACAGAGGATAGCGCGTATGGCCCAGTCCATCACTGGGGGCCAAGCTTCCTGCCATCCAGGACCTATAATACTAGGCAGTGTCAGAGGAAGGCCCCAAAAATTGTCAGACTCCAGTCACTGAAGTCAGACTGTTCTCTCTGCTACCGCACGGCAAGCAGTACCGGAGAGCCAAGTCTAGGTCCAAAAGGCCATGAGACTGCTGAACAATTAATCAAATGGCCCCCATGACTATTTACACCCCCCCTCTTGTTTTTGCACTGTTGCTACTCACTGTTTATTATCTATGCAGAGTCCGTCTTACCCCTACCTACATATACAAATTACCTCCACTAACCTGTACCCCCGCACATTGATACATTGGTACCGGTACCCCCTGTATATAGCATCGTTGTTATTTTATTGTGTTACGTTTTATTTTGGTTTATTTTGTAAATATTTTCTTAACTCTTATTTCCTGAACTGCATTGGGCTTCTAAGTAAGCATTTCACTAAGTAAGCATTTCACGGTAAGGTCTACACCTTTTGTATTTGACGCATGTGACAAAAACTATTTGATTTGATCCCACAGGATCTTACTGGGGTGGAGTATTTCTCTCCCAGCATCGAGCCTCTCCACCCAGTCATTTACGCCACGGCTATCGTCCTCTTGCTCTGTCTACTGATCATCATCATCAGCTACATATACCACCACAGGTAACAGCTCTACCTGCATACTCGTCCTGTTAGAATCTAATACAGTGTATACCAGGTATATAAGATACGTGTTGTGTGTTTGCTATGCCGGATTAAGTGATATGAAATGCTATTTTATAAAATAATTTCTCTGTAATTAATATTACCTGATCAAACTAATCATGTAAATGTAATTAACTAGAAAGTCGGGGCACCACGGAAGAATGTTTATAGAGCTGTTGTGTTCCGAAAAGACTCTTAAAGACCCGGTAATCTTTTATATCGATAGCAGTCAATTATTAACCTAAATAATCACACAGAATTACATATACACAAGATGGATCATACATTGATGACTAATTATGTCATACAAGAAAACGTCCCTAGCGGACGGAACCGATATGACGCCTGGTTACACAAAGAAAGGGGGTTGTGTTTGAATGAAAGCGCGGGAAGACTGAGGAACAAAAGGATTGAGTCTCTATCGGACCTTATAAAGCTTTGCTATCGTAAATACAGAATCTTATGCATTCTAAATAACCGCCCATTTGGAAAAGGAAAATGCAAGAAATATTTACTCTGAGCTGCGCTTCGATAGATTGGTCGTAGATGGAAGACTGGGTTGCCCAGCAGAGATCTCCCTTGTCCTTTGAAGAATATGTCTTGTGATAGAACGGGTACGTTGTAGAACCGTCGATGTGTGGTAGAACGGGTACATTGTAGTACCCTGTCTTTCTGAAGAGATTGTCCGTCCTTTCCTAGCCCACGTTTACAGCTGCTGCTGCTAACTCGACGTCTAGGATGTATTCTTTAGAGAATAAGAGTTCAAAGTTCATATCAAGTTGCCATTCAACCATTCGCAACCAGAGCTCACACTGAGGTTGGCTTAGTTCTGTAGTTGATATTAGCTCTTTTAAACGTATGGACAGCAGTTCTCACGTCATCGGGAACACAAGGTTGACTTTCGTCAATGGGCTTTTGTCGTGGTGGAAAGAACGGCGTGTTGCATAGTTCACAACCAATGTCTGTTCACTTGGGCGGGGCCACTGAGTGAGCATAGTTCACTCATGAAAATAATTATCTCATTTAGAAGCTAAAATTTACATTTAATCTTTTCACAAATAGTTTCATATTTAAACATTTAAATTGCACAACAATTCCATGTGAATCTGATAACTAGGATGTGACAGTTTGTCATCCTATCATCAGTAATAATGTATCAGACGACAACTGATCTGACATCATTTTCTTTATATACCAACGGATATTTTCAACTGGTTGGATTACCGAAATATGGTTCCATTCCCCAGCCTTTTGATGTTACCAGACTCTCTCTATGTTAACAAAGGGCTTTCTAAGAGTCCAATCTGTAGAGTAGAGAAAAGGGGGAAAGGTATTTATAGGGGTCATAAACCTCACCAACAGGGCAACGACATGACAATACCAAGTACCCATCTTACTAGTAGTACGGTATCTAATACCGTGTATATTACCAAATGGTGGACTGTGACTCGCTTTCGGGTCGCAGCATAAGATTTGTTGGCAAAAGGTTTCTTATTGGTTGGGTCACAATGCAAAGAAGTTTGGGAACCAATACTGTCCAGGCTCCAGTAATATTTTCACCACTCCACAAACACATCTACACCATTCCACACTCATTCAAAATTACAACAAAGATTCTGAATTAGTCAAACGTACGAATAGCTTTTAATTTTTTGTTGTTGACATTTGACATCTTTTATTCCCTGAGCTCAGCATTTATTTGCCGAATCTTACCATGTCAGTTCTGTGTGTTTGCCTGTCCAGGTCTGTCCGGATCAGCCGTAAGTACTGGCATATGCTGGTCAACCTCTGCCTCCACATATTCCTCACCTGTGGCGTCTTTGTGGGTGGCATCAACCAGACACGCTACGCCAGCGTGTGCCAAGCCGTGAGTATTCCCCCCTACTACCCACCATACCCCCTGGTGTGCAAGCCTATCTGCCTACCATGCAGACTGCCAACCTGCCTTCCCGTGCCCAAAGCATCTCACAATTATATGGGGATCTCAAGATGTTGTGGAGAAAGATGTGCCTTTGGCAACATACTGTGATTCTAGACTTGTGGCTGAGTCCCGACTCGCCACCCTTCTCCCAAAGTGTGCACTTGCCGTCATAGATTGAAATGCATTAGATTGGCTAAAGAGTTTACACCACTTGTTAAATCCATGAGGAGATGTGTGCAAGTGCACACTTTGGGAGAAGGGTGGAGAATCGTGACTCAATCTGTCTCTCAAATATTTATATTTCAGCTGAAGGCAGCCCCTGCTGATCTTCACTAGGTTCTTTTATTAATGAATTGTCCCTCATACAAAGGGCCCGGCTGGTGGAGAACATCTGGGAAAGTACTGGTTTTCCACCAGGAATAAAGGATATCTGACAGCTAGGCTCTACTTTGTCGAGGAATTTAAACAACTGACAATTAGTATAATAACATTTTATGAAGTTAATTTTCAGAAAATGCCTAGTAATTTGCTCATATCATTTGTGAAGCATCTATATAGTGCCTATGTAGAATGTATGAATGCTCTATAAAGCCTTCATATATAGTACAGGCAAAATATGTGGAAAAACTTTCACTTTTTCATAAAAGCATGACATTTGGTACAGTTGTACAGTTTGGGGTGCTGAACCTTTTCACAGCTAAGGTTTTTGTTTGAAGTTGGACTGAGATTGTTGTCTTGTTTTTAGGTGGGCATCATTCTGCACTACTCTACCCTGGCCACAGCTCTGTGGGTGGGCGTGACGGCACGCAACATCTACAAGCAGGTGACTCGCAAGGCCAAGCGCTATGAAGAGCTGGACGAGCCCCCGCCCCCTCCACGACCCATGCTGAGGTAAAATATTACAGTTCCCACAATGCACTGTTATGAAACTGCTTGGTCATTATACCCTATGAAAGCCCTGCCTACTTCCTGATTTTAGTCCTGTACAGTTTTTGAATGGGCTTCAAGCTTATATCATCAAATTCATGAAAACGAAGTATAAGATATATATATATAAAATTCTATTCATATTTGTGCATTGATTTGCTCGTACCTGATGCCTTTTATCAAAATATTTTATGCTTAATACGTAAGACACATCGGCGAAAGTTAGTCTCATTTGAACTACAATTCCTGTAGTCTAGTTAGCATGCTGGAGAGTGCTGCTGGAGAGTGCTTGCTTGAGTTGAGGACTCACAGATGGTAAAAACCCTTTAGTTACAGTCCATTTGCCGTGTTTTATATTAGATTACTCTGTTTTTTTTACTGAACATTGCCAGACAGTACTATTCACTCGTAAATTCACTCGAAACACTTATACATTTTAATATACATGTTTACATGACCACGTTTTCATGAATTTGACTGTGTAAATTTCAAGCCAATTCTTGGCCTTCAAAAAGAGGAAACAGGAAGTACCACTTTCAGGGCATCTAGCGAGTCCGACAAGTGTGTTTACTGTAGTTGGAATGCTGTACATTCACATTTGAATGTTTTTCTCTCCCTTTACAAGGAGTTGCTAATACTATTGAAATATATTCTAAAAAGGTTTCTCTTAGCTCTGTGACTTGTGGAGGGAGACATTTTGGTTTGTGTTGTTAATTTAAATTCCATCACAGGGTGTTACTATAGAGGCCTAAAGCATATATACCATCTCTACCACCAATTTGATCTCTTTCACAAGAAAGCAGGTCCTAATAAGTTGTTTTTCCAATACCTTTTCCTACCAGGTTCTACCTAATAGGCGGAGGGATACCGATCATAGTCTGTGGCATAACCGCAGCCGCCAACATCAAGAACTACGGTAGTCGGGCCAACGCGGCATAGTAAGTAGTGCCAGCCTGTCACATTGTATGGAAACCAATTAGTCCTTCTACTATACTGTGTGTTTATGGAAATTCTGTTACATTTTATCTCGCCAGAAGGCTTTGTGTGTGTATATATAGACAAAACTATACGCAAGACAAATTGCTTTTTGTTTTTGACTGACCAGAATGCGTGTGTGGATTTATGTAAATAACAAATATTTAGCGGGGATAGGAAAAGTTCCGAGTCCCTGTGAAGTTCTGAGAACCCGATTAGGGAGCGCTATTTATAGCGTCTCGGGACCTCACGTCTGCTGCCAGTGTCACTCCTTTTTCTCTCGATCTCGTGTTCTGGCTTTCTTTTTCTCTTCTCGCTCTCTTTTCTCTCGAATCTTCTGCCATTTTCCTAATCTATCGTTCTCTTCTCTTTCGTCCTCTTCTCTCATTCTCATCTCTTGTTCTTGTTCTTGCTCTCTCCCTCGCTCCCCCCTTTCTCTTTTATGGTGGCAGCTGTTTGGGTTGCATAAGCGCCCTGGGTAATTTGGAAATCTGGACCTGGGAGTCTTTGGAGTTTAATTAATTCACAGCTACCGAGACGAATGGAAACCGCCCTGTGGAATTTTCTGGAACCGATTCTCTGAGAATAGGAAGAGCAGGATGTTTAATACAAAGAGGCTCAATGAGTGCACGTGTGTCTTTACCTGATTTAATGAGATAAGGGGTTGAGTCAAACTTGAAATGACGAAGTTATTATATATATATATATTTTTAAAGGTTGGACCACTTGAATGGTTGGCACTTGACTCATCCAGTGACTCATGGGTTGTTCCACCAATTCGGTGCCTTTTGAAAAGTGTAACTTTTTGATTTCATCTCATTTAAACATTCTGTCATAAAGAGAGAAAAATACAATAGTAAGTGTCTATTAAATGCCAAATAAAGTAACAGATATGACTAATCGGGTTGATTATTTCACCTTAAATTGGCCATAAATCCCCTTGTGACATGGGAAGCTTGTTGTGTGCAAATAGGAGTGGCAAAATTAAATTGTGAAAACATTTTAAGCCTATCTACAGGGTTGAGATGTTATGCTTAGTTTTCCACCACAAAACATGAGAAAATGCCCCAAAAGAGAACCAGCTCACCTGCTTTAACATTATTATTTGACTATTAAAATGTTTGTTTCTTTTGCAAAAATAACAAAAAGGAATAGTTTCACCATTAACACAACATTTCAGTTCACGTAACAGGGTTGGCCTTAAAATGAGGGACAGATGTAAATGAATCACTCTTCACATGAAATAAATGATTATCTCAGAAATGACTTTGTAAAGCAACAAAATAACTAGGGCTGGTGAAACTTGGGGTTAAGAGGTTAAAATCTCCCAAGAAGTGACACAGGTGGTTGATGGAGGGACATGTGATAATTCAGAATTTTGGCACTTTAGCAAGTCTATATATACAGTATATATTAAAAAATAAAATAAAAAGATTTATTGAATTAACAATTTGGTCTATTTTAAAGGACAATTCATTCATTTAATTTAACATTCAGTATTGGTGCATAATTTCTACTTAAAATATCAAAGGCACTCTTTGTGGCACGACCCTAATTACATGTCATATGGCTCCATTGCCAACATGTTTTTGCTGACATATCAACACCACTGCATACTACATTTGTGTGAATGATAACGTGCGTGTGTACCACATTTACATAAATATTTACTGTTTGTACTGTTGCCTTTCCCCTCTGTGTGTCTCTCAGTTGCTGGATGGCGTGGGAGCCCAGCCTGGGGGCCTTCTTCGGCCCTGTCAGCTTCATCGTCTTCGTGGACTGCATGTATTTCCTTAGCATCCTCCTCCAGCTGCGACGCCACCCTGAGCGCCGCTACGAACTCAAAGAGCCCACCGAGGAGCAGCGGCGACTGGCGGTAGCAGGCAGCGAGGCCGGAGATGTCCCAGCCACCCTCCTCCACCTCCACGACGCCTCGTCCTCCACAGTTTCGGCTCCCCACGCCATGTCCCTGTTGGCCTTGGAGAACGAGCATACATTCGCTGTGCAGCTCCTGGGCGCGGCCGTGGCTCTTGGGCTCTACGCTGCGCTGTGGGTGTTTGGTGCCATGGCCGTGTCCCAGGGGAGGCCGGCCGACCTGGTGTTCTCCTGCCTGTTTGGCGTGGTGGCGCTGGCCCTGGGTGGCTTTCTAATGGCGCACCACTGCGTCAACCGCCAGGACATGAGGCACCACTGGGCTCAGGCCTGTTGCCCTGGGAGACGGGCATGCTCTGCGCAAGAGGACGCCCTGCTGCCGCTGCCGGGTACATCCACGGCCTCCGCGGCTGGGTCGATTGGTAGGGGCAACGGAGATGCAGTCAAGTGTGCCCACAGCAGCGCTGAGTCATCCTGCACCAATAAGAGTGTCCCCAGCATGCGAAACTCCGCCCAGGGAAGTAAACTGACCAATCTGCATGCAGAGGCGGCGCAGAACAAGTCCCTGCCCTTACTACACCTGCCCGCGCTGGCTAATGGCGCAGCCTTGCTGGACAACAGCCTGACTGAGCACTCTGTGGACAACGAGATCAAGATGCACGTGGCTCCTGTGGAGGTGCAGTTCCGGCCCGTCAACAACAACAACAATCCCACCGCCGCCACCAATGGACACGCGGGCCGGCACCACAAGAACAGGGCGCGGGCCCACCGGGCCAGCCGACTCACGGTGCTGCGCGAGTACGCCTATGATGTGCCCACCAGCGTGGACAGCAGCGTGCAGAGCACCCCCCACAGGCGGCATCGCCACGAACACCACGACAGTCAGCAGGCACGGAGCAGCCGACGGGCAGCCTACATGGCCTACAGAGAGCGCCTCCAGAGCCAGATGCAACAGGACAGCAGCGACGCCAGCACGTCCCTGCCCCGACGCTCGCGCTATGCCGGCAAGGGAGGGGGCAGCACTAGCACCCTGGGCAACGGGGCTGTCAGAGGAGTTGGAAGTGGTAGTGTAGGAACAATAGTAGGATCAGGTGGAGAAAGTGAGGGGGTTGGGACTGCTGCTTCCGTTACGAGTAAAAGCAGTAGTAGCGTAAAGCAGCCCAATAACACAGAACTGGTGGAGGGCCAGCCCAAATCGTACGGGCTCAACTTGGCTATACAAAACGGCACGCTCAAAGACAACGGGCAGAACATGCCTTTAATCAACACAGAGAGCTTGAGCTCGGCCAACATAAAGACTGGCCTATGGAAACACGAAACTACCGTGTAGCGAATGTTTTCTGCACCAAAGACTGCATATCACGTGCTCTACCCTTCAACTGTGAAATTTAATTGTATACTATTGTTGCTTTTTAGATTTCTGTACAATTTTTTTTTTACATTTAAAAAGAAAAATGTATCGGGATAAATAGTCCCACTATTTTGAGTTTGTGAAAGTGTGTGTTTTGGATGCCACTCATCTGTTTCTGTAGGAGACATTTTATAAATGGTCTATTTTTACATCATTTAATCCCGATTTGGTTACACTGTTCTCAAGTTTTGTACGTGAAACTGCAAGGTCTGTACCATTACTGTACCGTGCATATCCATTGGGCTGGTTCTTTTGTATTTTCTAGTGTGTTCCAACGTAATAAACCAACAGTTTCTAATTCCATTCACCTAATTGAAAGTCTCTCATTTCCCTGTTCTCGGTTAAATTTGACTCCGGCATATTTCAAGAGTGCGAAGGCGAGTCAAAACATCTTGGTTCTCAAAAGTTCCCCTACTGTCAGTGGTTCCTTGACAAGCTCAAGAAACCACTGGCTTGCTCAAGGGGTCCGCTGGCTTGCACCGCCTGCAGTGATTTGACAGCGAGAGTCACTGTCGGCAATGAGAGGATCATTAGTGCAGTGCATCTTCACCTCTATACCTCTCCCCTCTCTGTAGCAGACCATCAGTGTTTTATACTGCTGCATATATCTGTTAGGAGAGAGTGGGGAGGAGTGACGACTGAGCTGTACTTTACCGCACAATGTGTCGCAGAGGGATGGATTGCCATCATTTAGTCTGCTAGATGCATCCACTTGTCAGTTATCATGTACTGGTCTTAATCCGTTGATTAGTAATCCCCGTATAGGGCCTAGGGACAATCCATGCTGGAGGGTCTGCCCTAAATGTTCACAATACGTTTTGACGGTCATTTGTTTGACATACTGCACCTATTACGAATCAACCTGTCCTTTATTCAACTTTTGTGTGAAGGTCATGTAAAAAGAAAGTCCAGATGGGATTCATTAAAAAAAGACTGACTAACTTTCGAAGCCACGAAGGACACAGCAAAGAAAGTAAAGACATCACTTGAATGTTTATGCTAATGATGCAATACAAAGCATATTTCAGGCAGGCAGAGATGTATTACCCGGCCATCTTGAAAGTGACAATCTGTAATACGGCCTTTGAATAATGTATTGAGCAGTTATGGCTTGATTAGTGTTGGCTTCAGTGATTCCCTCCAGTCAGGAGAGTGAGCTTCAAATAATGACAGAGGTTTCAAGGAGTCGATCCCATCTGTTAGGAAGTTAACTTGAGGTTGACACTTCTGTTTTCTTTCTTGAGCTAATCAAGTCGACCAACGGGCTGATACAATCTGCTTTGAAATCACGCAGAGATCCGATATTAATAGTCAATTGCTTCCCCAAATGTGTGTTGAGAACTCGGCAAAGGATATCCAAATGCTTCCTGGACTTGCCTGTAAAAAAAAAAAAAGTAGTTGAGAAACTTCAAATGGTGTTTTTTTGTCATCAACTATGATTTCTTAAGAGCGTGGCCAACCACGTTCTTATGGGAGGCGAAGGACGGTTAAGGTCAGACGAGTAATGCGTCTTTGACATTTTCCCGATTTACTGCATACCTTGCCTGGAAGAAGCATCTGGCTTTGTTGTGGAAACTTGCCATGGGAATTAAGATTGATACCTTCCACAAAGTCGTGCCATCTGTGCTAGTCACAATTAGCTGGCTCGAACTGTCTAGAGGAAAATACATATATTACCTGGAGCGTCTTAATTACTTACAACTTTAGAGGCCTGAACTATAAATGAGCAACCAGCGTTTCTAATGATTACGGCAGTGTCAAGCCATTGTCTTATTACATGTAGCGAAATATGAAACCAGGAATCCGTGTGGTGGTGAGAGTTGATCGTTTGGTGTGCTCCTGCACATGGGGGGCCATTTGGACTGATGTTTTAAGACCATGCAGTCCCTTTTGATGGAGCTTTTCTCTATTCTATATTCTTAGTATTTTCAGCTAAAAATGATGAGTAGTCATGTGCTTTTATCTGAACGCATTGTTTGCAGTCACACCTGGGCGAGAGAAGACCAGGTGGAGATGACTGGGCGAGTGGAAGAACTTGCCTTGAGCCGAGTGAAATGGAGGACATTCATCAATGGCCTATGCTGAAGTCAAAGCAAAAGTCGTTGTTTGGCTTGCTTGTCCTGAATCCAACTGTTGCAGGTCTATAGGTATAGTCACTTAGGATGTCGGTATGGGAAAGTGGGATCTCATGGTCTTTTCAGGCTCATCCAAATGGATTCTTGACTATGCAGATGGCTGGGTGTGGGGGGGCATTTTTTTAAGGCAATGGGCAGAGGTCCAGATTCAGCTAAGTGATGAAGAGGTAGAGATGGTTGAGCAGAAGGAAGAGCAAGAGAGAAAGTAGAAGTTGAGGAGGAGAAGAGAGGTTCCTTTGTTTTTTCATTCCATTCCTGTAGGACTCTGAGTGCTCAGTTTTGTTACAGCCCTGCACTAACACCTCTGCACTAAACCTACATATGTTGGTTAGTTGAAATGTTGCAATATGTTACAGGTTTACAAGAAAGCCACAATATTGCACTATTGATTGATTCTTTCAAAATAATCTGAAACCTTTTGACTCATTAAAGTCTTCTATATTAATTGACATGTTTATGATTTTCGCTTACATTTCCATTGGAAGGCATGCATTTTAGGCTATGACTACCCACGATACCTCAGAGCGTTAGGATAATCCACACAAAGGCAATGACTGACCACGGTAAATGGAGAACACACACGTGTTTGTAATATCCAAATCCAGGGACCTGCTTTTTGTGTACCATATAGCTCAGAAAATTTGGACTTTAGACTGAAGTTACATAAACCCATCACACATAACACACTGTGTGTTAGCCTCATCACCCCCAGGCCACACTCAGTTCTAGTGCGACCCGTCAACTGCATAGTAGAATCAGCAGGTTACAGCTTACAAATTGCATCTGAAGGGGAAGCTACTATGACTGAACCACTAGCTTTTTGGGTAAACTAGCTTATTTCATGTACTACAATTCAACTCTAGGGCATTTGCACATATTCATATGCTATTCAAGTCAAGTGAATGTGCTGGCAGTGGTATTTACAAAACATCCAAGTGGGACACATTTTCTATAGTATACCCTACTAGGCTTGTATGCAATTAGGGTTGCACAATTCCAGTAACTTTCCCAAAATTCCCAGTTTTTCTAGAAATCCTGGTTGGAGGATTTACAGATTTCCTTCTTATTCCATCCTGAATAAGTGTCCTAAGTTTTCATAACTGTGACCTTAATTGCCTACCGTCTGTAAGCTGTTAGTGTCTTAACAACCATTCTACAGGTGCTTGTTCATTCATTTTTTTATGGTTCATTGAACAAGCATGGGAAACAGTGTTTAAACCCTTTACATTGAAGGTCTGTGAAGTTATTTGGATTTTTACGAATTATCTTTGACTGACAGGGTCCTTAAGTGTTGTTTCTTATTTTGCTAAGTTTATATACCTTGATTAGATAGGTATTCACCCCCTTGAGTCAATATATGGCAGAAACACTAGCGATTACAGCTGTGAGACTTCTTGGGTAAGTCTCATTAGAGCTGTGCACACCTGTATAATATTTGCCCATTATTCTTTTCAAAATTCTTCAAGTTCTATCCAGGTGCTGAGGATCATTGCTGGTTGGCAATTTCAGCAAAGCTCAGCAGGACAACTGCACCTTTTGATGTGAATGTGTGGTTTAATACATAATTCACAGCATAATTCTTATATTAAAAAGGATTATAATGGATTGCGTCCCTTCTACATATTGTCAGCAAATTCTGCAATCAACTGAGTAAATTTACTCCTGTTTCACACCAATGGTTACACCAAATCTGTCCGTTGTGCTTTAGGTAACTGACAGTGTCCAAAATAGAGATGAAAATGTCTATTCCCAGTAATGCCGAGTATAACTTTTTACACTCATTCGCAAACTCCTTTGATTTGTCACTGACAGGCACTCGGTACAGTTTGTAAAAAGCAGAAAGGAAGCATTTTCTGTGAAACGTCAGTTTTGTTGTCTACATTTGCTGACAGGCAATCTGGGTGGTCTTTTGATCTCAGAATTTAAAGTATTAGGGTCTGCATGGTTAAACCAAGACGTGTGTGTGCACGTGCATGCACAGCTGGAATATTAGCTACCTACAGTACCATACTCCTGCATGGCCCCAGAATTATATATAGTCAATATATTGTGTCAACAGGAAGAACTTGTATATGTCCTTGAGTCAGCTTTTCATATCCCTGTACGGTGCAGACTACAGCATTTAAATGGGTGCATCGTTAACAGCAGCGTTAACTAATATGGCAGGTTAGGAGAGGTTAAGGTTAGCAAAATAGTTAGACATTTACCTTATTTTATTCACATTTTGGAATAAAAAGGGTGTAATTGCAGACCGAATTAGCGGTGTTTTCTGATTTAGGTGTTTCTTGATATCAAGTTACATTCATTGACGTTCACCATTGGTCTGTGCCAGTTTCTGGTCCGTTGGGGACAACTGTAGCGTTGTAGCTAACCCTAACTATTTTGCTAACCTTAACCTCTCCTAACCTGCCATATTAGTTAACGCTGCTGTTAACGAATCATCTGTCAAGAAACCATCAGTCTCATAACACCAGAAAGAACCAATTTAACTTGGCCCAGGTGCCCCGTTAGTCGTGTTTTACACAGGGTGAAAGTTGATTGCATTCATTTTGGAACCTAGCTGCATCACATGCATGAGCCAGATGCTCTTTCAAAGCCCTGGGCGAAGTTGGCGCAGAAGAAAAGTGACATAATTAAGCACGAGGAGTAATGATTAAGATTCTGTTTTCACATGCAAAAGTGATTGATTTAGATAAAGCGTTTTTTTAAATATTTTTTTTTATCTGCCTTCCCAATGAATATTAGTTTGAAAATTAAAACATAATATTTTAAGGGAAAGAGATGGACGATGCACCATGCTGCCTTGTTGACAACATGACCTCAACGCTTTTGGTGCCCCGCGATTCAGCATAATCGGATCCGCCCAAAGGCAGATATCGATGAGCGAAACGCCCGGAATTACGGTCTGCAATTATAGCACATTGTTTGCGCGCGCCCATGGAGAATGTCATGCGCGCGAGATTTCTGCAATAACTCTGGTACAAGTTGCAAGTGAGCATCTATACAACAAACTATCCAGCGCTCCAAACACTCACTGTCGGAACTCAAACTAAACTGCAACTTATATGACCATGGATTCAAAGACGAATAGAGTGGAAAGCATTTCTGCCCGAGTGGATGCTGCTGGGTCTTCAACTGGTAGGACAGTATTTGCATGTTTATGCCCCTATGTTTTGTTATGAATCAAAATGTCGGGTGCAGTTGGAGCAACAAGCATGTTATTTTTCCCTCGGAATAGTTTGCATGGAAACTTTTGCTAAATGCTACTTTTTTTTAAGGAGTCATGTGTGTACTTTTGTCTTCTCCGTTATTATAGGAATGAAATTCATCCCTACCTTATTTGGTGTACATTATACTACTTGGCACACTCTTGTCAATTTGAACAGCTGTTTATGATTAGCAACACCTGAATGAGGCAGCATCCTTTGCGTCGCATGGTTTTGTATTGTAGTCCAATTGTTTAGCATTACTGTCCCAGCATTTGTGTAGGCATATTGGACAAAAAGTTTATCAGATTATTAAATAGATATGTAGCTGACACCAATATAATAAAACAATATTGCCCGAGGTGGTGTGCTATACGGCCAGTATACCACGACCAATATACCACAGATAACGCCTCGATCACAGTGTCATTGCATTTTGGTACACCAGAAGGACATTTATTTTCAATGGAATGCTGCGTTTCCTGTGCCTTATTGCTTTGCAGATGCAGTTGGTGTGCGTTCTGTGTGCTGCATACGTTGGATTTATCGAACGTAGGCGTCAAACTATACGTATATGGCTTGACAGAAATGGTAGCAGAAGGTGAATTAACTTTTGTTGCACACACATCCAGATGATGCTGCATACTATTTTGCGCAAAAACACTATCGGTGTGGCCAAGGCTAATGCATCGAACAGCGTATTTGCGCAAAATGGTATGCATAATAATCTTGATATGTGTGCAACAAAAGTTCAACATTCACATTCTGCTACCATTTCTGTCAAGCCCTCTACCCATACAGTTTGACGCATACGTTCGATACATCCAACGTATGTACCACAAAGAACGCACTGCCCCCGCAACGCAATACTGCAAGGCAAACGCAGCGTTTCATTGGGCATGAGTCTAATTCTGGTGTACCAAAATGCAATGACGCTGTCGGTGATGATGTGAAGCAGAGTGCCTGGACACAGCCCTTAGCCGTGTTTTATTGGCCATAGACAGTGTCACAAACCTCTGAGGTGCCTTACCACTATTGTAAACTGTTTACCAACCCATGTTATAATGGCTAATAAATCCCCATGATTCGCAATACTGCAGTCAGGACCAAACTGTGTAGACTGTTTAACTAGGCCTAGCTAATGTTGTAATCACCATTTCTGTAATGTAAAAACTTCAACCATATAACTGACATTCCCTCCATGAACATTGTTGCTCTTATCTGCTCAACTTCATTTCTATGCAACTTGAAAGCAAATAATTTAATACAAATGGTACATAATTGACTGTAGTACCAAGTGCCCTTAAAAACAAAAATGCACTTTTAGATCCACAGTCCCTGCAACTACATAATTTGTCCATTGTGACGAGAAGGGAGCTCGATCATTGGCGGTCATGGACAATCCAGTTTGTTCTACAGTAGAACTGACCACAGGTTGCAGAACACCTGCATTCTAATCCTGGCTGCTTCTCTAATCTGAGCATTTGGCTGCCTTCCAGGCAGATTTATCACTCTGTTATAGTTGATGGGTTTCCCTCAGGCAGCTCATCTCTTCTCACAAAGCAGTTGAACAGCAGTTAACAGATAGTTGTCCTCTCACACAGGTCAATGTTTTTTGTGCTGTTTGTATCTCTTGATTGGGTCCTTATTATGCCTGCATAGGAGTTTGAATCAAAGGATTTCAAGGAATCCCAACTGAGTAGATGGAAGTGTGCTGACCTCTGCAGAGGTAGAAAGTGTATGTAATTTAAGTGCTTTTCACATTTTCCCTATGTGTACTCGGATGTGAGATATGAAACTGATTTATTCTGACTGGGTAATTCTGTACCTCCCATTAAACCAACTCTACTGACAAGGAAGATTAACCATGCAATCATTTGATATTCTTGTGGTATTGCAATAAATGCTCTCAGCTTCTGGCAAGATTAGTTTAAGTACTTTAATTTGCATATTCAATGCATTTAGCTGCTTTGTCATTTCTTTTAAGTTTTTTTTTAACCTTGCATGATGCTTTATATATATATATATATATATATTTGTCTTCTCTTTATATTCGGGCCATGAGTGGTCAGTTTTATATTCCCTAGCTGTATAATCTAAGTGGTTGCCTAATTTAAACATGTTGGCTAAATATGTTGTACAATGACAAGTGACACTGTGCAGTGTTTGTACATAATACCATTTTGTGCCGTCTCTTCTAGAAAGGCCGTGTATCAACCCTAAGTGTTAGAAACATATTCTGTAATACAGATCTCCTCCCGTGGTGCTACTCGGTACATTCAGGCCTTTGCTCCAGCCCTGATCTAACCTGCTATTTACCATGACATTGATGAGCTGAATTAGGTGGTTTTGAGCAGGGCTGGTAGCCCTCTAGGTGACTTGGCCACCCATGATGCAATGTAAGGATCCTGCCTCCAAGCTGTGTAAATAGGCAGGGGTACTCTGCATGTTATTGTGTGTATATATCTGCCTAGGCTTGGCCATTTCACTACATTGCATCAACAAACTGATGGGCGGCCAGTCACCCTTTTCAGTTGTTGATCAGCGTTGGCAACCGCAAATCAAGCTTTTCATGTCACTCAAGTGGCAATGCATAATGTTTGAGTGTACCAGGACTTGATACTAATCCCCCCCCCCTAAACTTTTCTTGGAATGGAGTTGTCCCTTGTGGTACCGTGGGGGCAACGATGACTGGCATCACTGCCTCATTCATCCTCCTAGTAGAATACCACAGAGCTTTTACAAGTGGAGGAAGATGCATTCTGTAGGATCGGCTGCTATTTCTCTTGCAATTCTGTAATTTGGCAGCTATATTAATACAACAATAAACCACGGTAGGTTTTCCTCAACCGTCTGTCAGATGACCAGTCACATGCCTAGTCCCAATAGGCAGAAGGAAATGGAATCTTTTGGTTCGGTTTATCAGATATGTAGTAATGTCCTTTTTTTTTATGCAGAAATCCATTTCAGCACCTTGGTTGGCACCAGTATGCACTAACGGGACCTGGGCCCGTTTTCCCGATAGGTTTCTCGATAGTGATCGACCTTAGGCTTAGGAGTGTTTTCCTACAACCGCTGAAGATGTAAAATGCGTTTCCTAAAACGCCACACAGAAAGTTGGCTCAATGCGCCGTTGGAGCATGTCGCTACTGATAGGTCAGAAAGGCAGTGTAGCTCTTGGATCAGCTTTCGCAATTCAAATCTTAGCTTAACATGAATTATTTCCACATACTGACGGATCAGCTCCTAGAGATAACCACCTATGGCTACAGCAGGTGGCTTATTCTAATACCTACCCAATAAAAATGCCCACACGTTAGGCTACACAAAATATTTTGAAACAAATTAGACTGTAGCAAAATTGAACTAAATTTATTGAACATGTAATGTATTTCAATATGATTGTTATTGGCCTAATATATTTATATTTTTATGCAGACATTTTGGTTTTCATTTGAAGCACCTTTTTGTGTTGCTTGTTTGTATTAATTGCAAAGTCATTGGAAACTTTATTTGTAGTCAACTTTGTTCTGAAGTTATTGGCTGTGAGCCGATAAAGAGACCAATAAACCATGTGATTCTATGTTTAGCTGAGATCTTCTGTGTATAAAGTGATGCGGGAGGGCAAAACATCTAATGACGCACTAAGCTGTTCTACTAGTAGTCTGAGGCAGGCATTCGATTACGAACGTTAATAACGATGGTTTTGGGAAACTGCTCAGAGATGTAACAATGCTCCTACGAAGGTTCTAACAATGAACTTAGCCGGGCCCTGGTTTGCGTTGTCCAAATGCAAACATCTATAGTTTTGCTTTTGGAGTCGGGTGCATTCTCGACATAATATTCTCTCTGCTAGCAGTTTTTATTATCTTTTTTCACCTTTTATTTGGTTGGTCTCAAAACAAATATACATATGCATCACTTTACAAATTTGCTTTAAGATAAACACACTTGTAAATGTTGTATCTTCACTGCAGGTAGATTGTATATAAATAATATAAACACTACTGCATTAATCAATAATTAGTTCTAGGTGCATTGGTATTATTCAGATTCACACCGGCTGTGTTTTTGCTAATTTAGCCATTTGACGCCTCTCTGATTCAGAGGGGTTGGGTTAAATGCAGATGTTTCAGTTGGAATGCATTCAGTTGTACAACTTGACTAGGCATCCCCCTTTCCTTTACCTTTCCCACTAAGTTACATGCTTTGTCCACCCTTGAACCAGCCTGTAACAATCAATTTACCTTCTTTACAACGACTGTAAATAGATCAAGAAAGCTTTTCGGATTTGTATGGAACTCTAACTCTTTGCATGCAGCCTGCACCTGACCTCACCATGCAATATTTACCCCAGATCTTATTTTGATTTGACAAAACATAACTAAAACATTACTAAATTATAGTTAATTATTTGATCTCTATGATAACATTCTATAGCTTCCATTTCTTTCCTCTGACATTTGGACCAAACTTATGTGTAATGTCTCTATTGTAATGTGCAATGAACACTATTGGAGAAGCATACAATACCATTCAATCAAATGTATTTATAAAGCCCTTCTTACATCAGCTGATGTCACAAAGTGCTGTACAGAAACTCAGCCTAAAACCCCAAACAGCAAGCAATGCAGGTGTAGAAGCACGGTGGCTAGGACAAGAAAGTCCAGAACCCAGGAAGAAACCTCGAGAGGAACCAGGCTATGAGGGTTGGCCGGTCCTCTTCTGGCTGTGCCGGGTGGAGATTATAACCGAACATGGCCAAGATGTTCATAGATGACCAGCAGGGTCAAATAATAATAATCACAGTGGTTGTTGAGGGTGCAACAGGTCAGCACCTCAGGAGTAAATGTCAGGCGTTTCATAGCAGATCATTCAGAGTATCGCTACTGCGCCTGCTGTCTTTAGAGAGTTGAAAACAGCAGGTCTGGGACAGGTAGCACGTCCGGTGAACAGGTCAGGGTTCAGGTCAGGTCAGGCAGAACAGTTGAAACTAGAGCAGCAGCACGGCCAGGTGGACTGGGGACAGCAAGGAGTCATCAGGCCAGGTGGTCCTGAGGCATGGTTCTAGGGCTCAGGTCCTCCGAGAGAGAAAGAGAGAGAATTAGAGAGCATACTTAAATTCACACTGGATAAGACAGGAGAAATACTCAAGATATAACAAACTGACCCTAGCCCCCCGACACACAAACTACTGCAGCATAAATACTGGAGGCTGAGACAGGAGGGGTCGGGAGACACTGTGGCCCTGACCAACGATACCCCCGGACAGGGCCAAACAGGCAGGATATAACCCCACCCACTTTGCCAAAGCACAGCTCCCACACCACTAGAGGGATATCTTCAACCACCAACTTACCATCCTGAGACAAGGCCGAGTATAGCCCACAAAGATCTCCGCCACAGCACAACCCAAAGGGGGGGACAGGAAGATCAACCCGGACAGGAAAATCACGTCAGTGACTCAACCCACTCAAGTGACGCACCCCTCCTAGGGACGGCATGGAAGAAGCCAGTGACTCAGCCCCTGTAATAGGGTTGTGGGACCTTTATTGTGAGAACCATGCAGCGTAGTTTTTTAGCACTCGGCTATTAAACCTAGTCTTATAACAAAGAGTCGCAGTGGTCCTGCTCTTCATTTAATCATCCCGTAGTAGATGGGAGCATTGAGTTCAGCTAGATTGAGGAGAGCTGACCATGTGAGAGTGTATAAGGCCATCTTTGAAACATCTGTGTTTGTCAGCCAATGTTCCTGAGCTCACAGCAGAGTTTCGACAGATTGAACAGGCTGCCCTCAATCTCCAATAGAGACATACATCTTTGTGTTTCAGAGGACATTGTTTCTTAACACCGGATCAATGATCAGACGTTTCTGGTGACTACAGACTGCAAAGGATGTGTGTATTCTATGTACAAAGTAATGTCAAACACTAGCAAATATTATAAAGACACAGTAGGTGGCTGTGTCTTTAAAACAATGGCAATGTGCCTTTAAAAAAATATTTTTGTCAGATTACTTGATCATCAGAATGCAAATCTCTGAAAAAGCAGAAAGCCATTCTAGTATTGGCACCCAGGTTTACGGCTTGCTAAGTGATCTGTCTGTGTATCTACAGACAGTGTTTTAATCAGTAATGCTGACTATTATATGAATTGTAGAAAGAGCAGACCACTGTTCTGTATTGAATTGGGAAAGTGAAGGCATGGTTCCACCCCATGGCTTTCAAATTCACCCATTGATTTTCAAACCATTAGAGAACTCCGGTAGGACGGATGCATTATAAACAAATTGGTCTCTGAAAGTGTTTTTTAAAAGGTGAGACCATGCCAGCCGTCTTAAGACTAACTAGTTACAAAGTTGATTTCATCTAAAAAAGCATCCCTCTGAAAAGGAGGATTAATTGCGGAGGAGAACTTCCCCGTTTGTCTCTCAGGCGCTCTCCACCTCCATCTGTTTGCTTTGGAGCCAGCTTTTATTTATTTTTCCATAGGGGTGCCGGGGTGGGAAGCATCTGTTAGGATGGCCGTCAGACTCGGGCCATAATGTGAGAGAAGGGGATGGAGGGAGAGATGGATCGAGGCAGATGGGGAGAGGGAGTGGATGTGGTGGAGTCTGTGTGCGGTGGTGGCAGAAATAAACAACGCAGGGAGGAGTGAACAGAAGGTGTTTGTTTATGATTGCTGGAGGCCAAAAGGAGACTGGACTGTTTAGATAGTCAACCCCTAGGCTGGTTTATGCCACACATTCAACTCCATTTGACTTCCTTGGATGGGTATGCCAAACAGGTTGTGCCACCGAGTGACAGTGCCAGTCAGCTCCTTCACTGTAGTGTGCTGTAGGCTACATACGCACAGTTCAGACGCCATAAGCGAGTCCAACTGAATAGAAATTCTAAGCGGGCTGGCATGGTTGAGCGCTTTGCTTGTTTTCATACAACCCCTCTCAACAGCTCATTGATTTTCACGATTCACACACCTGTGCATTGCATAATTTAAAGTTTTAAACAATTCATGTGATTGGTTTAATTTGTCTCGGTTAATGGAACAGGACTTCAGATTCCATAACTCCCTTTTTTACTAAGGAATCAGTCTCATCCATGAGATCTGTTAGCAATATTCAGCCTACTGTGCCATGTAGACATATTTTCTCAGATTGCGAAACAATTTGTACGTTGTAGTGCCCCTGTTGAAAAGTCACGATTTACTGTTATTTCCTGCTTTCCAAGGGCACCAAAACTACACTAACCTTGAGCCAACGTGTTTCTGCCACCACAAACAGACCCTGGGTCTGTTCGAATGACCACCTGCAAATCCGAGGCCACGATTGTGCTTCCGTTGTGGCTATGGTAGCGAAGCAATTAAAATGTAATTAATGTGGATGACCATTTCTCCCGACAGTGGAAGAACTGCTCTGGCGCGCTGCTTGAAACGGAGCCGTGATTCACCCGCACCACGCCGAAAGAGTTCGGCAGCCTCTGCCCCTATCATCAAAAGTCAAGTCCGAGGAGGCGCACTGCAATGTTTCAGACGGCACTCTATCCCCGCTCTTCCAAAGAGAGTGAGATGTTGTTGTTTTTTGAGCGGTGTTTGAACTAGGGCAACGTGTCAGAGAATGTAGCCAAGCCTTATAATGTACAGAGTTGCACTATTGTCATAGAGGTCTTCTGAAATTTCATGCTGCCTGCCCATATCCTGAAGTACTGATCTGGAACGCTACATCTACAGCCATCAGTCCCCCATGTCAATGATAAATGTTCTGTTTCATGCTCATCTTCCCCCACGCTCTTCATTTATGTCCTGTCTGAATGCTTTGAAAGAAAGACATTTATGAAATGTTCCCAACTGCCCATCTGTATGTTTATTGGTGTGGGATGGAGGTCATGGTTCATGTTTCATATATATGATGTAAGAGCATGCAATTAAGTGAAATCATCACATGTACAATGGAATGGCCTGTCCAATTGGCTTCTTTGCGTTCTGATTGGACAGATGAAGAGGTTGATGGATAAAGATAATAGGCTAATGGAGCTCTGCAGAGTTGTCACAATACCCATCTCTTTCTTTTTTATCTCACAACACTATTGGAAATGGTGCGAATTGGATTGTGGAAAATAAATCTGATGTTGAGTAAAGGAGCTTGGTTTAGACACCAGTTTGAAACTATTCAGCCCATGGGTCTTGCTGGCTGAGATCCAAGATCCACACATTATAGAGTACCACAGTATGAGTCATAATACCCATAAAACCTAGCGGTCAAACAGATGGCTCCAATAGTCACGTGTTTCGTGTAGGCTTGTACCCTGGCGTGATGTTTTGATCAAACACTTTAATCAATGTATTCGGCTCTATTTACTCTGATTCGAACATGCTAATTAGCATCATGGTAGACATCATGCAAGACTACAAATCGCTGCATGCTCCTGCACATCTTTAGTTGACAGCTTTGCGAAATAAGTATTGTCAATTTAAAACTTGCACAAGACAGTGAACAAAATTGTCAAATTAAATTAAAATGTATTCATAGTTCATCCAGAGATTCTCACCTTTTGCCTTGATTCCACAGTCTCATCCAGATCATGACATTTGTAGTTCTTTATGATAGTCACATTAGCAGCTAATTAACATTTCATTTTTGGGGGGTAGAAATAGTGTCCTGGAGAGATTTACACGGTTATCAAAAGTCACACCAGCGTAAGCCTACACAAAACAGACCTTATTTGAACTGTTTCTAAAATACCCTATGGGGAGAAATGGTGGGAAAACGATTGGAACTATTTTCCTTGTTTGACTGCTAGGTTTTATGGGTATTATGACTCATACTGTGGTACTCTATTGTCGTTCTCTGATGATGTCATATACAGTTCTATGTATTGATTTTATAGGGTAGTTGTTTTTTTGGAACCTTGTTGCCATTTGGAACATATGATAGATCTTTCAAATTGTTTTGTTCACAATCTCATTCAATAAGAGAAAAGCAAATCTCACACTACCCATTAGAGGTGTGCAGAGTAGTCAGACAAAACTGGTATCGTAACCGATATGGGAAATTTTCTGGATGATCCGAGTATTTTTATGTAAGTATCCTTGGGGGGGTCACTTGACTGACATATTTCTCATGTCAGTCAAGTGAGGTCCTCTGTGGTCTACATAACTCAACTGGATTGTTTGCCTGCCTAAAGAGAAGGGTGGGCTGTACGTTGATCCTGCTGCTCTGTTTGGATAGAGTGAAGCTGTATATCTCTGTCCACTCACTTCATAATTTCACCCCATCACTTTCTCTTCTGTTTTTAAGTCTGATCATTCAGACCGCTGCTGCCTCTCTTTAGCCTGCTACTATGATAAATGGCAAGGATGTTTGCTATCAATCTGTCAAAGTGCATCATATCTAAGCGGGGCGAGGGTAGGGAAAAAAGATGACACGTCGACCTACATTCTGATTGATAGCCAACTTGTCTGTCCTCTGCAAGTTGAGGACACAGACACGTCTCTCTCACACACCTCTCAACCAACTTCACCTGGAATGCTTTTCCAACAGTCTTGAGGGAGTTCCCACATAAGCTGAGCACTTGTTGGCTGCTTTTCCTTCACACTGCGGTCCAACTCATCCCAAACCATCTCAATTGGGTTGAGGTCTGGTGATTGTGGAGGCCAGGTCATCTGATGCAGCACGCCATCACTCTCCTTCTCAATCAAATGGCCCTTAGACAGCATGGAGGTGTGTTGGGTCATTGTCCTGTTGAAAAACAAGTGATAGTCCCACTAAGTGCAAACCAGATGGGATGGTGTATCGCTGCAGAATGCTGTGGTAGCCATACTGGTTTAGTGTGCCTTCAATTCTAAATAAATTACTGACAGTGTCACCAGCAAAGCACCATCACACCACCTCCGTGCTTCACGGTGGGAACCACACGCGCAGAGATCATCCCTTCACCTACTCTGCCTCTCAGACACTGCAGTTGGAACCAAACATTTCAAATTTTGACTAATCATATAAAAGGACAGATTGCACCCGGTTTGATGTCCATTGTTCGTGTTTCTTGGCCCAAGCAAGTATCTTCTTATTATTGGTGTCCTTTTAATAGTGGTTTCTTTGCAGCAATTTGACCGTGAAGGCCTGACTCAGTCAGTTTCCTCTGAACAGTCGATGTGGATGTCTTGCTTGAACTCTGAAGCATTTTTTGGGGCTGCAATTTCTGAGGCTGGTGACTCTCTAATGAACTATGGGTCTTAATATCCTGTGGCGGTCCTCATGAGAGCCAGAATTCATCAAAACCATCAGGGGCTTTGTGACTGCACTTGAAACTTTCAAAGTTCTGAACGAACTGCAGAAATCTCTGAAGCTGGAGACTCATATCTCCCTCCCTAGCTTTAAGCACCAGCTTGTCAGAGCAGCTCACAGATCACTGCACCTGTACATAGCCCATCTGTAAACTTCCCATCTATCTACCTACCTCATCCCCATATTGTATTTATTTATCTTGCTCCTTTACATCCCAGTATCTCTACTTGCACATTCAGCTTCTGCACATCTACCTTTCCAGTGTTTTAATTGCTATATTGTAATTACTTTGCCACCATGGCCTACTTATTGCCTTAAATCCCTTCTCTTACCTCATTTGCACTCACTGTATATAGACTTTTTGTTTTCTTTTGTTCTACTGTATGATTGACTATGTTTTGTTTATTCCATGTAACTCTGTGTCGAATTGCTATGCTTTATCTTTGACAGGTCGCAGTTGCAAATGAGAACTTGTTCTTAACTAGTTGGTTAAATAAAAATTAAATACATGTTCTGCATTGACTGACTTTCATGTCTTAAACTAATGATGGACTTTTGTTTTTCTTTGGTTATTTGAGCTGTTCTTGCACTAATATGGACTTCGTCTTTTACCAAATAGAGGTGTCTTCTGTATACCCCCCTACCTTAGCACAACACAACTGATTGGCCCCAAACTCATTAAGAAAGAAAGAAATTCCACAAATGAACTTTTAACAAGGCACACCTGTTAATTGCAATGCATTCCAGGTGACTACCTCATGAAGCTGGTTGAGAGAATGCCAAGAGTGTGCAAGCTGTCAAGGCAAACGGTGGCTACTTTGAAGAATCTCAAATCTCAAATATATTTTAATTTGTTTAACACCTTTTTTGGTTACTACATGATTCCATATGTGTTATTTCATAGTTTTTAGTTCTTCACTATTATTATACATTGTAGAAAATATTAAAAATCAACCCTTGAATGAGTAGTTGTGTGCCAACTTTTGACTGGTACCGTATACTGTTCCTGAACCGACCCGTTATTTTACGGTCATGCCATTTTTTTCCCCAGTCCCCGCAAACGCAACAGTGCCTATGCATAGCCGTCACTTTGTCACTCAATCTTATTCCAGTGTCTGCCTGCCAGCTATACATTTTCCCCCGTGTGTAGGCTGCCTCCCCCTCCCTCAGAAGCATAGTCTGTTGTAGCGACTGACATTACAAGCATGATTCAGTAATTAGGGAGAGATTTTATTATTAGGTGAATGGAATAACTTTTCCATTGAGGGTTAAGGATCCTATAGTATCAAGTTTCACTTTGGATTTATTAACTACAAAGGTTAGATGTGTTTATTTACATTCGGGTGCTGCTCTACACACACACACACACACACACACACACACACACACACACACACACACACACAAGCTTGTTAGCTACATTGCTAGCTAGCTCTGGTCTAGCTCTCAAACTCTAGGCGGCATTGTGTAATGTAGTGAAACAGAGTCATGATCAAGGGTGTTATCTCTGGTCCAACGCTAGTTAAGCCTACTCTCTGAAGTTCAAAGGCATTCAAAGTTTGTTCATAGAAGCCGCTCCACCGTAGGTAGAATTCTGTGGGCCTAATTCAGATAATGCATGTCATAACAAGATGCCCAGCACCCTCCTCACCTGTGAAATTTCAGTTAAATCCTGCCAACACTACACTTGTCTGTCCAGTGCATGTACATGGCTTGCCCGCTCCATAGCAAGCTGCTCTATCCATTGGTGATGTAATGTTGAGCTGAATATCATTTTTGTTTTCCAAGGTTTAAAAATGAACAGAAAGGAATGATATCAACCATAACTTTTTGGGGATTTGTTTTGGGGACCTGTTCAAAACTTTTTTTATTTTTGTGGACTAACTGGTGGAACAGAATGCAAACAACAACGATTCTGTTCAGAACATAACAATTGTAAAATATTTTTGGTTTCAACTCTTGCTTTTTAGGATTAAATGATTTGCGCAAATGGACTCTGTCCCAACGTGTAATGATCAAGTGCTTTGATATAACTAATTTTAGCAATGAATGTTATCATTATTTTTGGGTGCAGTGCAGATGGAAGTGAATTATAACTATTTTGCCACACTGTTGAAGCAGACAAAGGTTTGGCATGTTCATGGTTTGACATTTTTGATATACATTCAGAAAAAAAGTCCAATGATTTATACCCATAGTCCGTTAAAGCTCCCCAATAAAGCAGTCTGGCAACTCTAGATTTGTTCATTACTCAGAATAAGCGACACATTGATCAGGAATAAGGGGAAAGTAGAAACCCTTTCTTACCACCTGTGTATAGTATACTGAGTGTTTCCTCTCAAACACCCAACTGTGTTGCTGCTCTTTCAGTTTGGACTAGAATGTAGTGGAATCTAAAACATTCTAATCGTTCTATTCTCACAATATTGCTCAGTCGGCATTCCTTGTCTCTGTGTAGTTGCAGTCAGATTTTGTATTACATCGGACTAGTGACTGTTTTCCTTGTATGCATAGGCAGACACAAACACAATGGAAAGTAATGTCTTTCAACGTGCTCGTCCAAGAATAATACACTAAAATCCGATGTAATGGGAATACTGGATTATGTCTCAAACATCTTTTCTTCTATCAGGCGTGTTTTGTTAATGTTGACGTTGCTGGTTGAGCCATGAACCCAGGCTGACAAGATTGTGCCACAAGCAACTTAAATTAAGTGACTCTTGCCTTACATTTTCTGTTGCTCTTTACTATAGGCCAGTCAATTTGATATCTTTGGAAGTCTACTTTCCCCTGAAGTAGGATGATATGTTACAGTAGGCATTGTTGTGCATAGGAATTGGAAGATGGAGCCGGAGGGGATGGCTGGCTGCTGTCTTATCGGCTCTTAACCAACCATGCTATTTTTTTTGTTTTTTTTCACGTTGTTCGTAACTTGTTTTGTACATAATGTTGCTGCTAACGTCTTATGACCGAACATCTCGAATATCAGAACAGCGATTACTCACCTCAGATTAGACAGAGTTTATATTCAATGAAGGAGATACTACAGACACCCGACCAGGCCCAAATCCCCGTCATTGGCTGGACAAGGAAACCGGTTTAGTGGAAGAAATCTGCCTTTGCCTTCTGTCCTGCTAGCTAATGTTCAATCGCTGGAAAATAAATTGGACAAACTGAAAGAACGTATATCCTACCAGCGGGACATTAACTGTAATATCTTATGTTTCACGAGTCATGGATTAACGACGACATTAAGAACATAGAGCTGGTGGGTTATACACTATCGGCAGGCTAGAACAGCAGTCTCTGGTAAGACAGGGCGGGGGCCTATGCATATATGTAAACAGCTGGTGCACGATATTGATGGAAGTCTCTAGGTTTTGATCGCCTGAGGTAGTGTGGTCTACAGCTTATCATGATACTCTATCTACCTAGAGTTTTCATCTGTATTTTTCATAGCGGTCTACATACCACCATAGACCACCGCTGGGACTAAAACCGCACTCGATGAGCTGTACACCACCATAAGCAAACAGGAAAACACTCATCCAGAGGTGGCGCTCCTAGTGCAGGGAAGCTAAATCAGTTTGACCTAATTTCTATAAGCATGTTAAATGTGCAACCAAAGGGAAAAAAACGACCACCTTTACTCCATACACAGAGATGCGTACAAAGCTCTCCCTCGCCCTCCATTTGGCAAATCTGACCATAATTCTATCTTCCTGCTTACAAGCAAAAATTAAAGCAGGAAGCACCAGTGATTCGGTCTATAAAAAGTGGTAAGATTAAGCAGATCTACTGGATTCTTTTGCTAGCACAGACTGGAACATATTCCGGGATTCTTCCGATGGCATTGATAAGTATACCACATCAGTCACTGGCTTTATCAATGAGTGCATCGAGGGACCTCGTCCTCACAGTGACTGTACGTACATACCCCAACCAGAAGCCATGGATTACAGGCAACATTCGCACTGAGCTAAAGGGTAGATCTGCCGCTTTCAAGGAGCAGGACTCTAAACCGGAAGCTTATAAGAAATCCCACTATGCCCTCCGACGAACCATCAAACAGGCAAAGCGTCAATACAGGACTAAGATCGAACCGTACTACACCGGCTCCGACACTCGTCGGATGTAGCAGGGCTTGCAAACTATTAGACTACAAAGTGATGCACAGCCGTGAGCTGCCCAGTTACACAGGCCTACCAGATGAGCTAAATAACTTCTATGCTCGCTTCGAGGCAAGAAGCACTGAAACATGCATGAGAGAATCAGCTGTGTCGGACGACTGTGTGATCACACTCTCCACAGCCGTTGTGAGTAAGACCTTCAAAAAGGTCAACATTCACAAGGCCGCAGGGCCAGATGGATTACCAGGACGTGTACTCCAAGCATGTGCTGACCAACTGGCAAGTGTCTACCCTGACATTTTCAATCTGTCCCTGATTGAGTCTGTAATACCAACCTGTTTCAAGCAGACCACCATAGTCACTGTGCCCAAGAACAGTAAAGTAACCTGCCTAAATCACTACTGACCTGTAGCACTCGCGTCTGTAGCCATGAAGTTCTTTGAAAGGCTGGTGTCATGACGTTGCCCTCTTTGGGTATAGCAAGCCCCATCCCCCTCTCCCTGCCTCCCCCTTGCCTCCTTCAACAAGGCTGCTGTGGTCAGAGAGAGGTCGTAAATTCCTGAGAAGACCCTGCCACATGGCCACACAGTATAAGAGGCAGAGTACATTTTCATAGAGAACAAAGGAATTTCTCCCACCTCACAGAACTCGAGGTCCGAACAAATTTCATGTTCCGGGGGAAAGTATAAAAGATCGGTGAAGAATCCAGCTACGAACTGGTCCGTTTGTTACAACTTGGGGAAGGTCATGGGAGACGGTGTGGCCACATTACCATAACGCTGTTTTTATAATAGCCTCAGATATGAGGTTTACATCTAATTGTTGTATAAGATGAATGAGTGAGTATGATACTGTTTACACAATTTTACAATGTGATTTTGGACTGTTTAATGAAGGAAAACTCAAAGGGAATTTGAGTTAACTAAATCAGAGGTCTGCCCCTGATCCCAGTTAGGGTCAGGCATCCTGGGACAGACCTTTTCTGCCATTCTGAATAAAACCCAACTTTGAGAAATTATCACCAGACCATGTTTTTCTCCATTAGGAGAGGACGAAGGTTGTAGACCATTGCTGAATCTTTTAACCATACCACGTTTTTAAAATCTTAGACTATCGATACTGACAGAATAAGAACAAGTCTTTGATATTAATTACTAGTCTGCAAATAGGAATTCGGTATCATTGAACGCGAAGAACGACAACCGCCGAAACATCCATTCTATAACAAACGAATGAATGTCACTCTGAACTATCCCCTAAGAGAGAGAGAGAGAGCGAAACTCTCCAACAGAAACAAACTTTTCAACAGCGATCAAGACGACACAATGAGCGTAAATATATATATTGATTGCAATTGTTCCCGAATGAGTGAGCGTTCATGTGCAAAGGATTAGCATTTCAATTGTTATAATTATCAACTTTGTCGTGTCTCATCTCAGTTGACCCCCACTTCCCCTTTTGTCTAACAAGCCGCAATGCTGGTTTAGCCCACTGGGGCACATTCCCCTATCATTTCTTGTAACCACATTTACCTTGTTTGTTTATACATTACTTAGTTAGTAATAAATAAATGATTTAAGACAAATTATGTATGGATGACTCATAGTGAAGACTGGGTTCGTGCAATTTACAACGTTTGGAATGAGACTAACGTGAGGTAAAGTAAACAATTCATTAATCAGAAGACTATGGATCAGATATGAAAATATCTGAAAGGTTACATTAGGAAATTATAACCTTGTAGTCTGAATATTTTTCCTTGGTGCCCTGACTTCCTAGTTAATTACAGTTACATTATTAAACAGTTGATCGCGTAATACTAATTACAGAGAATCTTCGATAAAAACTTTGTCTTCAATTTAATGATAGTAAAGACATGACACTGGTCATGGCTCACATCAACACCATTATGCCAGAAACCCTAGACCCACTCCAATTTGCATACCGCACCAACGGATCCACAGATGAGACAATCTCTATTGTACTCCACACTGCCCTTTCACACCTGGACAAAAGGAACACCAATGCTCTTCATTGACTAATATCTCAGCGTTCAACACCATAGTGCCCTCGAAGCTCATCACTAAGCTAAGCACCCTGGGACTAAACACTTCCCTCTGCAACAGTATCCTAGACTTCCTGACGGGCCGCCCCCAGGTTGTAAGGGTGGGTAACAACACATCCACCATTCTGATCCTCAACACAGGGGCCTCTCAGGTGCGTGCTCACTCCCCTCCTGTACTCCTTGTTCACTCATGACTGCACAGCCAGGCACGACTCCAACACCATCATTAAGTTTGCTGATGTCACAACAGTGGTAGGCCTGATCAACGATGGGACTGACCACCTCCCTGTAAGCTGAGACCTGACAGTGTGGTGCAAGGACACCCTCTCCCTCAACGTGATCAAGACAAAGGAGATAATTGTGGACTACAAGTAAAGGAGGACCGAGCACGCCCCCATTCTCATCGACGGGGCTGTAGTGGAGCAGGTTGAGAGCTTCAAGTTCCTTGGCGTCCACATCACCAACAAACTATCATGGTCCAAGCACACCAAGACAGTCGTGAGGGCACGACAAAACCTATTCCCCCTCAGGAGACTGAACAGAATTATCATGGGTACTCAGATCCTCAAAAGGTTCTCCAGCTGCACCATCGAGCGCATCCTGACTGGTTGCATCACCACCTGGTATGGCAACTGCTCGGCCTCCAACCGTAATGCGCTACAGAGGCTAGTGTGTACGGCCCAGTACATCACCGGGGCCAAGCTTCCTGCCATCCAGGACCTCTATACCAGGCCCTATCTGAGGAAGGCCCTCAGAATTGTCAGACTCCAGCCACGATAGTCATAGTTTTCTCTCTGCTACCGCACGGCAAGCGGTACTGGAGCCCCAAGTCTAGGTCCAAGAGGCTTCTTAACAGCTTCTACCCCCATGCCATAAGACTCCTGAACAGCTAATCAAATGGCTACCCAGACTATTTGCATGCCCCCCTCCTCTACGCTGCTTCCGCTCTCTGCTATTATCTATGCATAGTCACTTTAACTCTACCTACATGTACATATTACCTATGTACCGGTACCCCCTGTATATAGCCCTGCGTTTGTTATTTACTGCTGCTCTTTAATTATTTTATCTCATTTAAAAAATATATATATTTTCGTAACTGCAATGTTGGTTAAGGGCTTGTAAGTAGGCATTTCACTAAGGTCTACACCTGTTGTATTCGGCGCATGTGACAGAATTTGATATGAATCCATTGTTCTTCAATACCTTGATGTGTGACATTTAGTGTGCTCTCTGTTAGACAGGTGAACTGGATGTGATCGCTTCAGAGCTGGGCATTGTGGGCCATGTGTGGGTGGGGGGTGGGGGGGGGGGTTCTGAATCTCTACTGAGGAGTCGTGACCCTATATGGGAGGAACATGACCAGCTGAAGTGGCCGGTCTGGCCCTGTCCATGTCCTCAGTCCGCCCATAATCCTGCCCACTTCTGCACCCAAATAACCCTGCTTTGGGTAGAAGTTATCCTAACCTTAGAGACACTCGGCTATTTTTGAAATTTCGTGTTGAAAAACAATATCCCAAGTATAAATAGAGTAATATACACGATTGCAGAAGCAATGGAGGACAAAAGAGAAAGGCCCACCTCCCCACTTGTGCCATGTCATACGTGGACCACCTATTGATGTGCCTTTTTTTGTTAAATAAATCAGGTTATAAATTAGGGGAAGAGGAGACTGGAGTGCCATTTTTAATCATTAGATGGCAAGCGATACTGACCCTAGTGTCGTGGGACAACGTCTTGCTGCGCCTACTATCCCACAATGTACACACCTATGATGTGTGCAATAACCCACATTATGGGGTCTTTCTTGTAAACCCTTCACCCCTTTCAGAAATCAAACATACATATTTGTTAAACATTTGTTAATGTGTCTCTGAAGAAAAATATCTCTTCTGTTACATATCTGAAATGGACAGCTGGATAGCATATCCATTCCCAGAAAACACTATTTGGTACAACAGCAGTAATGGTGTGCAAGGCTGACATCCAGTGGTAGTACAGTGAAACTGAACTATTTCTTCAGACTAAGAACACAACGAGATCCCAGTACACTAAGCACAGGATGACATGTTCTAGTTGATTGGCATAGTTTCCTTGTCTCATTTCGTCCATCACCACTGACACATGAAAGGACTGGATAGGTTTCTGCCATGCAGCTTTCACCTCTTATTCCCTTTCAGATTAGTGGTCATGGAAGAAATATTATTAAAGGTTTTACGTGGGAAAGGCGCTAGAGAAACGTCTCCAGTCTTATGTACTGACAGTTTGTTATGATCTCATCCATTTGCAAACAGTTGGCCTAATGAGATTTGCTGAAATTCAGCAAAAAAAGGAAAGTCCTCTCACTGTGAACTGTGTTTTATTTTTAACATGCATAAATGTTTGTATGAACATAAGCTTTAACAACTGAGATATAAACTGAACAAGTTCCTCAGATGTGTCCCTGAACAAAGGGTGGGGGGTCAAAATCAAAAGTAACAGTCAGTATCTGGTGTGGCCACCAGCTGCATTAAGTACTGCAGTGCATCTCCTCCTCATGGACTGCACTAGATTTGCCAGTCCTTGCTGTGAGATGTTACCCCACTCTTCCACCAAGGGGCCTGCAGGTTCCCGGATATTTCTGGGAGGAATGGCCCTAGCCCTCACCCTCCGATCCAACCGGTCCCAGACGTGCTCAATGGGATTGAGATCCGGGCTCTTCGCTGACCATGACAGAACACTGACATTCCGGTCTTGCAGGAAATCATGCACAGAACGAGCAGTATGGCTGGAGGCATTGTCATGCTGGAGGGTCATGTCAGGATGAGCCTGCAGGATGGGAACCTGAGGGAGGAGGATGTCTTCCCTGTAACGCACACTGTTGAGATTGTCTGCAATGACAACAAGCTCAGTCCGATGATGCTGTGACGCACCGCCCCAGACCATGACGGACCCTCCACCTCCAAATCGATCCCGCTCCAGAGTACAGGCCTCGGTGTAACACTCATTCCTTCGACGATAAATGCGAATCTGACCATCCCCCCCCCCGTTGAGACAAAATCACGACTCGTCAGTGTCTTGTCCAGGGGTGGTGGGTTTATGCCCATAGGCAACGTTGTTGCTGGTGATGTCTGGTGAGGACCTAGCTTACAACAGGCCAGGGATTGTGTGTTCCTTGTCTAACTCGGGCAGTTGTTGCCATCCTTGTACCTGTCCCACAGGTGCATGTTC
Source organism: Oncorhynchus nerka (assembly GCF_034236695.1). Classification (NCBI taxonomy): domain Eukaryota; kingdom Metazoa; phylum Chordata; class Actinopteri; order Salmoniformes; family Salmonidae; genus Oncorhynchus; species Oncorhynchus nerka. The sequence continues at coordinate 30,417,549 of NC_088407.1, read as the reverse complement.
ATTAATTGTTTATGGTTCATTGAACAAGCGTGGGAAACAGTGTTTAAACGCTTTACAATAAAGATATGTGAAGTTATTTAGATTTTTACGAATTATTTATCAAAGACAGTCCTGAAAAAGGGAAGTTTCTTTTTTTTGCTGAGTGCAAATGAGAAACAGATCAATTCTGGATCTGACCATTGACCTATTACACCAGGTTTATTCCTTTTAAGGTTGTATTAAAGAAAAGCCATTGATCGATCACCTAATTTAGCAGTAATCTGACTGATGTTACCAATCTAGGTCTCTGAGCTATTCTAGGGGAATATCTATCTAAAGACCAAATCAGAGAGATAGGTAGGAGTAAGCCCATGTAATGCTTTGTAGGTTAGCAGTAAAACCTTGAAATCAGCCATTGCCTTAACAGGAAGCCAGTGTAGGGAGGCTAGCACTGGAATAATATGTTCAAATCTGTTGGCTCTAGTCAGGATTCTAGCAGGTTGGACTGGTGCGCTTCACTAGATAGATGGCATCATGAGGGAGGAAAATCGTAGATATATTGAAGCAAAATCTCAAGACATCAGTCAGGAAGTTAATGCTTGGTCGCAAATGGGTCTTCCAAATGAACAATGACCCCAAGCAAAGTTGTGGAAAAATGGCTTAAGGACAATACATTCAAGGTATTGGGAGTGTACATCACGAAGCCCTGACCTCAATCCGAAAGAAAATTTGTGGGTATAACTGAAAAGGCGTGGGCGAGCAAGGAGTCCTACAAACCTGACTCAGTTACACCAGCTCTGTGTCAGGAGAGAAGGGCCAAAATTCACCAAACTTATTGTGGGAGGCTACCCGAAACATTTGACCCAATTTAAACTATTTTAAAGGCAGTGCTACCAAATACTAATTGAGATTATGTAAACTTCTGACCCACTGGGAATGTGATGAAAGAAATAATTCTCTCTACTATTATTCTGACATATCACATTCTTAAAATAAAGTGATCCTAACTGACCTAAGACAGAATTTTTACTGGGATTAAATGTCAGGAATTGTGAAACTGCGTTTAAATGTATGTAAACTTCCGACTTCAACTGTAGGTAGCCCTCCTGTCAGGTAGCTCGCTACACTTACCCATAGCTGGCTTGCTAGTTTTATAGTTTGGTAATTTATAAAAAAAAAATATGTTTATGAATCTATCAATGTTTTATAGGCTCCTCATTACGAGACTAAGCCCATTTGCCAACTATAAAATCAGTATATATAATATGTATTTATGTTTTTCCAGGCTAGCTTGATACTTTTTTCTGACATGCTGAAAATGCAGCCTTGTGATTATATTTGACACATCACAGCCACCAGAGTTTGACATGCGACTACAGTTTGCATTGAATTGTGGGTCATATCAACCCCGCAAGTGACCATACTTGTTCACTCGCTCCCTCGTGCTAAATTGGGAGCGAGGAGGCAACGTTAGTGAATTGGACCTCCACTTAAGATGCCAATCAAACTGCATCTGTTTTCAATGGGGTTTTCAAAGCGGATAGCACAAGGGCTGAGGGGGTAAAAATTATGTGTTTGGACTGCAGCCACTGTATGTTGGCTACATGAAGTAAAGAACATTTTAATGTAGCCAACGATTATAGGGTCCCATAGGAAACACTGAACAACACTTTGGTTCCTACCCTGTCAAAACGCATTTTCATTCATTGTCATGTCACACTGTATTCAAAGTGCCCACCATTATATTCTAACTATAGAATTCAAATAATCATTTTTTTTCCCATGATTCCAACAGTTCACTCAAGTGTTTTGATCTACATCCAAGTCAAATCGCAATTAACAGAATTTGGTAAAGGCCTAGATATCGTGCAGCCCTACGTGGCAGTGTGGATTAAAAGAAAATGAGTGCAGGAAATGTGGAAATTGAGAAATGTAGTTTGTTTTATACTGTTCAAATAATCAGAATGGAGAAAGACCCATTTTGAAATAACTTAATATGTTGTCAAGCATTACACCTTATGCAAGTTTAGAACATAAAATACCGTCATACTGTCACTTTAAAAAAAATATCGGAATACTGGTATTTTGACAGGATTGACCAGCCCTACGTTACACTCCTGCCAAATAGCATTCTGCCTGAAATACAATACCTAATGGGTTTTCGCTAAGCTCAGCACTGTTGATTGCAAAATCTGTGAAAACAATTTTTAAGATTGATATTTACAACAGATAGCCTAGCATATGGTGGGGCCAAACAGTGCTGTCACACGCTGCATTCATTCATTCCTGATGTACATTTTGTCGCTGTTGGTGTAAAGTCTCACCCCAAATAGCCTCTTGCTAGTGAGCTGAGAAAAGAGAACCCCTGAGAAAAATAGTGACCTCTAGTATGTAGGATACAGTACTTTTGTGTTGTGCTCCTTTGCAACAATGTCCGTGAAGGGCTGAGTGTCAGAGGCCAGAATCCCAGGTGGCTTCTTCAGTGTGCATCTCTACAGTGTCTTTGGAACACGCTGACTGGTAAAGAGCCACTTGTTTAGGCACTGCATGCCTAAATAATAATTTATGGAAACATTCCAATCCATCAGAGCACGGCACATCGCCTGAGAAAAGATGGGTTTAAGGTTCCTTTGTGCGCGCGTGTGTGTCGTGACTCGTGTGTTTATAAAGTGGCATGCTACTCAGGCCGTTAATGTCAGGTGAAAAGGCTGCTATGGGGGAGTCGGAGAACAAGCAAACATGGACTGCGCCGCTCTCACTATTCATTACAATTATGCGATGTTGGCTCTTCCCTAGTTCCTCTTCCCTAGTTCCCTAGTCCCTAGCTCTTCCCTAGTTCCCTAAATCCCATTTTTTTTTAAGTGCTGAAGTTTCATTTGGGAAAAAAATTACAATCTGTCTATGATTATTACTGTAGTGTGAAAATTCTTGATTGGTATATTCAATGATTGTCCTTTTTTCCCTTTAAGTTGTATTCTTTACAGATACATAGTCTAAGAATCGTGTCACCCCACAAACCAGTTTAGAGGTTGTTCTTACAATAACATGCGTAGCCACTTGAATATATACAGCACTAATCCTTTATTTACATTTGACAAACATGCCCTTATTTTGGTCTTAACAAGGTGGCTGTAACTAACAAATGCAGAGATAAAAATCGAAAAGATGATGCACATAATGGAGTGCGGTTTTTCGTGTTAGTCATGTTAAGTAGCAATTTAATCTTACTCATTTGCTAATAGTCATCATGAAAATACATAGGAAAACTAAACAAAATAGACATCTTGATTAAGGCGATGTCCGAGCTTATAGTTTCATGGAACATACAGAAGGTAACGTCCTACTGCAGACATAATCATTCCAGCGTTTTTCTTCTCCATAGTTTATATGCATACAGTTCTCATTTCCCATGGCGTTATCAGGCTGTACATTGCTCCAGTCGCGGTAGTAGAACCTGGACCCATCACTCCACAACCAAAGGCGCTCCTGGGTAGCGTCCTGTCCGCCGATCCAGACTCTTGGGAAGTCGTGTGTCTGTCTGCGGATCATCTCCTGAATGAAGTGGTTCTCTTCTGTGCTGTGGATGGATGCCAGGTTGGCCCCCTGAAACACGCAGTACTGCTCCGACTCGGCCCATGTCCGTTCGGTGCGGATGTATGTGAAACAGCGGTGCCAATGTTTGACCCAGCCTATGGAGCATACGCTAGTGCTTTCTGTCTTCACCTGCTCATCCTCCAGAGACATGGACTGCTCTACACCAAGCTCCTCTGATGGAGAGAGAGAGAGACCCTGTCCGGCGTCTGTTTCCTCAAACACCTCGAGAGGTGGGTTCTGTTCAAAGTAATTTCCCTCGACACCCATGTCCCCCATAGGAGGAACATGTTCGGCGTCAATCTTCTGTAAGATTTCAAAAGTAGGGAGCTCTGGGTTTGCCTCTAGTGAACGCTCAAGAGGAAAAAGTTGGGCCTCCATTAAGGGCGTTGTGTTGCTGAGCTCCAAGACGGCACAGACAAGTAGGAGGATGGTCAACTTCGCCATGGCGCTAGTCTCCTATTAGAGGGTTCTGTTCATCTGGAGAAAGAGATGCACCTTTAATACAGTACAGGCCACAAAGTGAATTCCTAACAATGGTTAACTAGTGTTGCTGATGTAAGAATTTTTACGAGTGATTCCTGATCAAAGTACAAAAAACAGGCAAATATCTGTTTCCTTATTGAGAAATGCCACCACGTGAGTGCAGGGATTTATTGTAAACAAGAAACGTGCCGAGTTAGTCTTTTATGGGTCATCTCTCTTTCCTTGTCATGGCATGTTTCTTGATACCATCCATGTTTTTTAGTTTTTTTTACAAAGTTCTAGGCAGTCGACTGCATTATGAATTCACACACATCAGTTTTATGTTTCATAGCCGTTGTTTTTAACCTGACCTCGACATTGGCTTCCTTGTTCTGGGCTTTGTTGTCTTAGGATTTTCCCCATGGTATATCATATTACTTGATATGGTCAAGAGGTCATAGTATCAAATTTCTTGTGCTTGTGAGTGGTAGTGTATGAGTAAAAGCCGAACAATTCATGATGCTCAAGAAGTGAAGTGTTCTGTTTTAAAATGGCACTTTTATTGGCAAATTAATGACTTTTGTTGTAAAAAAGACAGGGCCAGCTCAGTTGGTGTACTAAATCCAATGCCTGGCGGGCTCAAAACCTCTTTACATTAAATGCCGCATGGGATTTTATTAAGGAGGCAATTTGCTATGCCCCTTTTGCTATTTTTAGCTGCTATTTTTGATGGAGGACCAGATTATAGCCCTGGTGTGTGTGATATGCAGTGTGCTTCTGCTGTCTGGCCCTGCTGTGGTTACCCAATGACTTGTTGTCATGAAACCACAGGGCTTCTGACCACAATGACATTGTGGTACTAGGCAAGTTTGCACGTACACACTCACTACAGGCATTTCTAGATAAAGGATTATTAAAGCCAAGCATTTGTTGATCAAACATACATTGCATCAGTTCTGTTGTGCACACTTGTTGGGACAGTAAGTGAGACGATTAGAATGATAATCTGGAGTGGAGTTCACCTCCACATTCAGGGGATGCACATGGTATTCCAAACTACTGGAAGCTATCTAGGAAAGTAGGAGAGGGTCAGGAAATTCTAAGTATACGACTGTCCTCTTCTTGGAGACAACTCTGGTAACTTTCTATGAACCACATATGAATAGTGTATTATCAATGTACTTATAGTCCATTCTATCACCCATCATGGTTTAAAATGGATCTATTGTTGTCATGAAACCACTATGTAATGGCCTGAATAAAAGTTTATGTGCCATGTGCGCCGAATACAACAGTTTATTATTTTACAAGGGAAGTCAGTTAAGGCTGTTGCGAATTTTCGCAGCTTTTTGTTAAAAATCGCGCAACATTTCAGCGCCCTGCTATTCATGCCAGGAATATAGTATATGCATATGATTAGTATGTGTGGATAGAAAACACTCAGACGTTTCTAAAACTGTTTAAATCACGGCTGTGGCTTTAACAGAACGTGCGTTTCATCGAAAAGTGCAGGGAAATCTGTTCACTGAAAATGGAAAAATATATCCTTCCGCGACTTCAAGGAATTGTTCAAAGTGAACCGAATTAAATAGAGCCGAGTTTACAGTGCCTACAGCTTCCACAGGATGTCTAGAGTCATGTCATTTGATTCAGCTTTGATTCTTGGTCGAGCCGAATCAAGGGAACTCATTCCCTCCTGTCTCCGACCGGATGTTTGGTCGACCTCTCTTCAGACATGTTTTTCTACACGGACAGCTAAAGATTTTACATCGCCTCCTGATGAATTTTATCGCTTATTAGCGTGTACTAATACCTAAAGTTGCATTACAAAAGTATTTCGAAGTGTTTTGTGAAAGTTTATCGTCGACTTTTTGAATTTTAAAAAATGACGTTACGTTATGAAACGCTATTTTTTTCCCGTTTATCACACAGTATTCTTAGATCGATATCTAGGCTATAATTTAATAATCGATTTAATCGATTTAATCGAAAAAAGACCCTAAATGATGTTTATGGGACATCTAGGAGTGCCAAGAAAGAAGCCTGTCAAAGGTAATGAATGTTTTATATTTTATTTCAGCGTTTTGGTTTGCGACGGCTAACGCAAAATCTGTCGTGTTAGGTGACGTTGCAGTATTTTGAGGGTGCATGGTATCAGATAATAGCTTCTCATGCTTTCGCCGAAAAGCATTTTACAAATCTGACTTGGTGGATAGATTCACAACGAGTGTAGCTTTAATTCAGTACCTTGTATGTGTGTATTAATGAAAGTTTGAGTTTTTATCAAAAACTATACGTGGCGCACTTGAAATTTCCGCTGATTTGATCCCCACAGCGGGAGCACTTCCCTAACAAGTTTTAAGAATAAATTCTTATTTTCAATTACGGCCTAGGAACAGGGGCAGAACGACAGATTTGTACCTTGTCAGCTCGGGGATTCGATCTTGCAGACGACACAACAGTAGGCCTGATCAACCTTTCGGTTGCTAGTCCAACGCACTAACCACTAGGCTACTCTGCCACCCAGTGAAATGCTTACTTACAGGCTCTAACCAAGAGTGCAAAAAGGGTTTTAGGTGAGCAATAGGAAAGTAAAGACCTAAAAACAACAGTATAAAGACAGTGACAAATAACAGTATCGAGGCTATATATGGTAGCAAGGCTATAAAAGTAGTCAGACTGGTTGAGGTAGTATGCACATGTAGATATGGTTAAAGTGACTATGATGGACAGAGAGTAGCAGTAGCGTAAAAGAGGGGCTGGGGGGGCACACAATGCAAATAGTCCGGGTAACCATTTGATTAACCGTTGAAGCCTTTTTGTCTTTGACAATTTTTAGGGCCTTCCTCAGAGGCCTTCCTTTTAGGGCCTTCCTCAGAGGTCCTGGATGGCAGGCAGCTTAGCCCCAGTGATGTACTGGGCCATACGCACCACCCTCTGTAGTGCCTTGTGGTCAGAGGCCGAGCAATTGCCGTACCAGGCAGTGATGCAACCATGCTCTCGATGTTGCAGCTGTAGAAACTTTTGCGGATCTGAGGACCCATTCCAAATCTTTTTAGTTTCCTTTGGGGGAATAGACTTTGTCGTGCCCTCTTCACGACCGTCTTGGTGTGTTTGGACCATGATAGTTTGTTGATGTGGACACCAAGGAACTTGAAGCTCTCAACCTGCTCCACTACAGTCCCTTCGATGAGAATGGGGGCGTGCTCGGTCTTCCTTTTCCTGTAGTCCACAATCATCTCCTTTGTCTTGGTTATGTTGAGGGATAGGTTGTTATTCTGGCACCACCCGGAAGTCCAGGATCCAGTTGCAGAGGAAGGTGTTTAGTACCAGAATCCTTAGCTTAGTGATGAGCTTTGAGGATACTATGGTGTTGAACGTTGAGCTGTAGTCAATTAATATCATTCTCACAAGTGTTCCTTTTTGTCCATGTGGGAAAGGGCAGTGTGGAGTGCAATAGAGATTGCATCATCTGTGGATCTGTTGGGGCGGTATGCAAATTAGGTGGATCTAGGGTTTCTGGGATAATGGTGTTGATGTGAGGCATTACCAGCCTTTCAAAGCACTTCATGGCTATGGACGTGAGTGCTACGGGTCTGTAGTCATTTAGGCAGGTTGCCTTTGTTCTTGGGCACAGTGAATATGGTGGTCTGCTTGAAACATGTTGGTATTACTATCAGGGACAGGTTGAAAATGTCAGGGTAGACACTTTCCAGTTGGTCAGTACATGCTTGGAGTACACGTCCTGGTAATCCGTCTGGCCAGGCGGCCTTGTGTATGTTGACCTGTTTAAAGATTACTCACGTCGGCTACGGCGAGCGTGATCACAGTTGTCCGGAACAGCTGATGCTCTCATGCATGCCTCAGTGCAGCTTGCATAGAAGTGATTTAGCACGTCTGGTAGGCCTGTGTCACTGGGCAGCTCGCTGCTGTGCATTCCTTTGTAGTCTAATAGTTTGCAAGCCCTGCTACATCCAACGAGTGTCGGAGCTGGTGTAGCACGATTCAATCTTATCCCTGTTTTGACGCTTTTTCTTTTTGATGGTTCGTCGCAGGGCATAGCAAGATTTCTTGTAAGCTTCCGGGTTAGTCCTGCACTTTGAAAGCGTCAGCTCTACCCTTTAGCTCAGTGCGAATGTTGCCTGTAATCCATGGCTTCTGGTTGGTGTAAGTACGTACAGTCACTGTGGGGACGACGTCCTCGATGCACTTATTGATAAAGCCAGTGACTAATGTGGTGAACCCATCAATGCCATCGCAAAACAGTCCTGTAGTTTAGCATCTGCTTCATCTGACTACTTTTTTTTATAGACAGAGTCACTTATTTTTTGCCTGTAAGCAGAAATCACAATGATATAGTTGTGGTCGGATTTACCAAATGGAGGGCGAGGCAGAGCTTTGTACGCGTCTCTGTGTGTGGCGTACAGGTGATCTATAATATTTTTCCCTTTGGTTGCACATTTAACATGTTGATAGAAATTTGTTAGAACTGATTTAAGTTTCCCTGCATTAAAGTCTCCGGCCACTAGGAGTGCCGCCTCTGGGTGAGTTGTTTGCTTATTTCCTTATACAGCTGACTGAGTGCGGTCTTAGTGCCAGCATCTGTCTGTGGTGGTAAATAAACAGCCACGAAGAGTATAGCTATAAACTCTCTAGGCAATTAGTGTGGCCTGCAATTTATCACAAACTCCAGGTGAGCAAAATCTATAGACTTCCTTAGATTTCGTGCACCAGCGGTTGTTTACAAATATGCACAGACCACCCCCCCTCGTCTTACGACGGCTGTTCTACGGCTGTTCTATCTTGCCGGTGCAGCGTATATATCCCGCTAGCTGACTATCCATGTCATCATTCAGCCACGATTCTGTGAAACATAGAATATTACATTTTTTTATGTCTTGTTGGTAGGATATTCGTGATCGTATCTCGTCTAATTTATTGTCCAATGATTGCACGTTGGCGGGTAATATTGACGGTAACAGCAGCTTTACCACTCGCCTCCTGCTGGTCCTCACGAGGCATCCCGCTCTGTGTCCTCTACCTGTGTTTCCTCCTCTTGAAAATAATGGGGATGTTGGCCTTGTCAGGTGATTGGAGAATGTTCTGTGCTTCCTGCTTGTTGAAGAAAAAACTTGGTCTAATCCGAGGTGAGTGATCGCCGTCCTGATATCCAGAAGCTATTTTTTGCCGTAAGATATGGTTGCAGAAACATTATGTACAAAATAAGTTACAAATAACGTGAAAACCCCCCACATAATAGCACAATTGGTTGGGCGCCCGTAAAGATGCGGCCATTTCTTCCGGTACCATTAACAAACTATTAACACAAATAATGCTTCACAAACCTAGGCAGTGTTCATATGAAGTGATATGGGTCATGGAGTTTTGAGCACCTGAGCCAAGTCCTGGTCTAATGTCATCAAGCCTTTGCTGTTTGAACAGCATCCTCCTTATAGCGCTCAGTAATGGCCTTCCTAATAAGTTCTAGCATTATCCTCACATGGCTTTATGGAGATTCAGAGCTGGGGCGTAGACGAGCATATTGTTTTGAATGTGTGTGTGTGTTCCATCATCGTTAAGTGTGGGATTGTGGTATGTTCATATGCTTTTTAACGTACCATCACAGCAGGGAAAGCCAGGGGAAGGGGTTCTTTGTAAGGGTGACTTGGGTGGATTTCCTAATAGTATTCATTTAATATGTTGAATATTTAGTTTGGATATGGTGTCAGCCCATGACATCTAAGACCATTGAATTTGGTTAACTATCTTGTGAAATACAGTGCGAGTGATTAAATTACTTGTTTAGGTAGTATTGGCAGCCAGTCAGTCATCCATTGTAACACGAGACAAAAAAGTGAAGTAAAGCACAGCCTATAGGCCTATTGATTTTGTGAATGTGTTAAGGCGTTCCCTTCTGACTGGAGATCAATATGCATATGTAATCAAGGAACAATGAGGTTGCAACTCTCAGCCATCCATCGACAAACTCTGCTATATTTCACCCAAACCAACATAACACACGGCAGGCTTAGCGCCCACACAGCAGTGAAAGTATAGGAATTAGGCAATACATTTTGGTTTTCAGTCAACGGGGTGAGGCTAAATCATAAACATTATTGAATAATCCTGTATAGAATATATATTTTTAATAGTATTCATTAAATAGTGTTCTAAACAGGTTAATTCAATGATTTGCTTTTGAAGACCATTTTCTGTAGTGACCAAGTTTATCTTTGGCTCAAACGCACTTTTCCTTCCTCATTTCATTCTGCTCCACATTGTTTGACTGTCTCGGGAGTGTAACTCAATCAAGCATAGCAGAACTACCAGTTCCACCCAGAGTGTGTCATTACACACGACCAATAACCCCCATGCGTGTTTTGGCATTTCTCAGGGCTCTGTATACAATCCAATTAAATTCAGCTTTGGGAGGATAAACTGTGCCACCTTGTTTGTCACTTTCAGTTAAACTGTGGGACCTGTTCCCTTATGTAGATTTTTTTTTATTTTGACTGCATATTATACCATCTCTTGGAGACTCATCGGAGCACTTGCTCCAGGTATGGTGTGTGTGTGTGTTGTCCTGCTGGGTTGAAGTGGAGGTATTTCCAGGTCTGTTTAGTCAGACACCCCCGCTGTCTTTATAGCTACATTATCTGCTTTAAAGATATCATGAGAAGTAATTAAAAGCTAGTCTCGCAATCCCCATCTATCACTGCTGCTCAGTAATTAACGCTGTGCATTTAGATGTTAAAAAAAAAACATTCCAATTTGAGGTGGGTTAATGGGGCTTATAAATTACACCATAACTTGCATAAGAGGACAGGAATTAGCCACATTTTTACATAGGCCTATTCCAAACGGATAATTATAAATTCATGTCTGTAATATGAAGTATTGTTCAGATTTGATGATATCTTTGTTAGAAAGTGCAAGGTTGTACTGTGTCAGTGACATTTAATTAAGCATCTGGCCTCCGCTTTTATCGCATTTCTGAAAACAATTTTGGTACTTGATCAACTTTTTAGTTTTAGTTTGGTACTTGATCAACATGGTTTAGTAGGACGAGGAATGACCGTACCACGTAACGACGTGCTGTACGTGTTCCACAGCAGTGAGTGACAAGCATGTCGGCCCCAACCAAGAGGACCTAGTGGCAGAAGGAACTGCAGAAACTCCGCAGGGAACACGGCGTCTCCAAGAAGGTGCTGCTCAACTGCTGCCTGGTCCAACGCATCATCGCCTGGTACAGGGAACTCCACTTGAGTGGGTTGATAATGTAGCTTAGCCGCTAGCTATGCTAACAATGGTTGTTAAAGTGACGTCACGTTGCCCTGAGACTTGAAGACTCAGGATTGAAATGATTGGTGGTTTGCTATATAATGTATTGGATACAATGATCAGCTTTGTAGTAGTGTCAGAGAACATGTTATCCGATCAGAGCAGGACGTTGATTTGTATACAGAAGCGCTGGGTCTTGATCATGGTATCTGCTGTTGCATGTCATTGTGGTGAAGTGATGCAATGTCAGATACATGTGGTTTGTCAGGACACCTGTGCAAGACCGTATCTCAAATATACCTACTTTTTTTCTTGCAAATAATCTAATCAGTTTCAATCCTTGTCATATTCTTGAAAGCTTCACTTCACAGTAAAAGTTATTTGTTTAAATATATCCATGTACTCTGACTAATGTGTCATTTGTGAAATGTGAAAATGGTGAAACGATAATATTATACTGAACAATAATATAAATGCAACATGTAACGTATTGGTTTCATGAGTTGAAATGAAAGATCCCAGATATTTTCCAAACGCAAAAGCTTATTTCTCTCAAGTTTTGGGCACAAGTGTGTTTACATCCCTGTGGCATATCAAGAAACTAATTTAAACAGCAGAGCATTACACAGGTCCACCTTGTGTTGAGGTCTTTAAAAGGCCACTCTAAAATGTTCAATTTTGCCACAACACAATACTACAGATGTCTCTCATTTTGAGGGAGCTTGCAATTGGCATTCTGACTGTAGGAATGTCCACCAGAACTGCTGCCAGAGAATTGAATTTTCATTTCTCTACCATAAGCAGTTTCGATTTGGAGGTACATCCAACCGGCCTCACAACCAAGGACCACATGCATGGCGAAGTGTGGGCGAGCGGTTTGCTGGTGTCAACGTTGTGGAAACAGTGCCACATGGTGGCAGTGGGATTATGGTATGGGCAGGCATAAACTACGGACGACAAACACAACTGCATTTTGTCAATGGCAATTTGAATGCACAGAGATCCTGAGGCCCATTTAAAAATATATATATATATCTTTTTTTATAAATGTTAAAGCTATCTGTGATTGACAGATGCCTAATGAATTTATTTTAAATCAGATTTCCTCATGAACTGTAACTCAGTAAAATCAATGAAATTGTTGCATTGTAGAACATGAGTAACACTTACTAGCAGGTTGATTTCCCCTGTCAACATAAAGCTTATCTTTTTTTCAGAATGTCTTTGTTTTGGTGGTAGCGTCGCTAGTACTTCAGGGACTCCAGCTGTGTAATAAACGTATGGTGTTGCACTTTGTGGTTTGATGACAGCCGATGATATATACCCATGGATGGTCCGATCATTTTCCCACATTTAAAAATTGATGTGCAGCAAAGAGCTGGTTCCTAATTAGAGATTTTTTTTTAAATGATCAAGTTGCACCGGTGAGTAAAAAAGTCAATGTTTTATTTCATTCCTGATATTTTGGGCAGAAATGTTTTGTCTAATGATTTGGTCTGTCTACTGTTAATTTGTAATCGATCACAAGTCCCAGAAATAGCCTTTACCTTGTTCACTGATTCATATCAGGCCGTCGCGCTGTATGTGGGGAAAAAAACATCTCCTGCTTCCAAGACTATTAAAACACTAATGTGATATCGATCAGCCCTGTCCTCACCTTTGTAGGAACGGCACAATTTATGGTCTAGTCAGAATGAAAAATGATCTGCGCTCATCGCACCATATGCTGAAGCTGACATCGGTAGATAAATTTATTTTCAGTGTAACGGCAGTGTTATTGATTACTCAGTGGACTGTATATGTACATTGGTCATACAGCATTATGGAATAGCATTTGCTATAGGAGAGCTCCCTCCAATTGGACCAGAAGACATTGGCCATAAACTGATAGATGGTAGAGAAACAGTATATGTCTTCAGAGTCAGTATTCCGGACACAAATTAAGCCTGGTCTTGGACTATTGTATAAAAATCATTCTCAATGGAGAATTTTCAATGAAATAACTTTTTGGACCAGGCTTAATTTGTGTCCAGAAAACTGGCCTTAAAAGTAAACATTTGGTATTTCTATATTCTGTCAATATACAATACAGTATACAATACAGTATGGAAATATGGTTTGGACATTATCTGCACAAATATAATCTTAAATTGGCAGGGGTATATTTTAGTCTTAGAAATCATCTTCCAAGGAAATATCCTCAAAAGAGAACGAGCAGGACCAGTGGGAATTATTATCATGTAGATTTAACCATTGGGTGGAAAAAGTAATGAAGTAGTCTTGGCTAGCCAACTCGATTTGTCCTAAAGGCTTTGTCTTTCAGTTTGGATTATTCGGAGATTTCCCTTTTTCTTAGATTTTCATGAAAATGCTTACTTACAAGCCCTTAATCAACAATGCAGTTTTAAGAGTTCTGAAAATATTTACTAAATAAAGTGGGAAAATAAACACAATTTATTAAAGGTTAAAACAATAAAATAACAATAATGACGCTATATACAGGGGGTTCTGGTGCCGAGTCAATGTCCTGGATGTACAGGTTAGTTGAGTTAATTTATACATGTAGGTAGGGATGAAGTGACTATGCATAGATAAAGAAACAGCGAGTAGCAGCAGTGTAAAAACAAATGGGTTAGGGTGTTAATGCAAATATTCCGGGTGGCCATTTGATTAATTGTTCAGCAGTCTTATGGCTTGGGGGTAGAAGCTGTTAAGGATCCTTTTGGATCTAAACTTGGCGCTCCTGTACTGCTTGCCGTGCGGTAGCAGAGACAACAGTCTGTGGCTTGGGAGACTGGAGTCTTTGACAATTTCTTTGGGCCTTCCTCTGACACCGCCTAGTATATAGGTCCTGGATGGCATGAAGCTTGGTCCCCAGTGATGTACTGGGCTGTTTGCACTACCCTCAGTAGCGCATTACGGTCAGATGCCGAGTATTTGCCATACCAGGCGGTGATGCAACTGGTCAGGATGCTCTCGATGGTGCAGCTGTTGATCTTTTTGAGGATCTTTGGACCCATTCCAAATCTTTTCATTCTCCTGAGGGGGAAAAGGCATTGTGCCCTCTTCACAACTTTCTTGGTGTGTTTGGACCATGATAGTTTGTTGGTGATGTGGACACCAAGGAACTTGAAACTCTCGACCCGCTCCACTACAGCCCCGTCAATGTTAATGGGGGTGTGTTCGGCTCTCCTTTACCTGTAGTCCACAGTCATCTCCTTAGTCTTGCTCACATTGAGGGAGAGGTTGTTTTCCTGGGATCACACTGCCAGGTCTCTGACTTCACTAGGCTGTCTCATCGTTGTCTGTGATCAGGCCTGCCACTGTTGTTGTCAGCAAACTTAATGATGGTGTTGGAGTAGTGCTTGGCCATGCAGTCGTGGGTGAACAGGAAGTACACACTGCCAGGTCTCTGACCTCACTATAGGCTGTCTCATCAGCATGCACCCCTGAGGGATCCCCGCTGAGGATCAGCGTGGCAGATGTGTTGTTGCCCACCCTTAACACCAGGCGGGAGCCCGTCAGGAAGTCCAGGATCCTGTTACAGAGGGAGGTGTTTTAGTCTCAGGGTCCTTAGTTTAGTGATGAGCTTTGTGGGCACTATGGTGTTGAACGCTGAGCTGTTGTCAATGAACAGCATTCTCACAAGTGTTCCTTTTTTGTCCAGGTAGGAAAGGGCAGTGTGGAGTGCGATTTGATATTGCGTCATCTGTGGATCTGTTGGGAAGGTATGTGAATTGAAGTGGGTCTAGGGTTTCCGGGATAATGGCGTTGTGAGCCATGACCAGCCATTCAAAGCACGTCATTGCTACTGATGTGAGTGCTATTGGTCGGTAGTCATTTAGGCGGGTTACCTTCGCTTTCTTGGGCACAGAGACTATGGTGGTCTGCTTGAAACATGTAGGTATTGCAGGCTCGGTCAGGGAGAGGTTGAAAATGTCAGTGAAGACACTTGCTAGCTGGTCCGCGCATGCGCTGAGTACACGTCCTGGTAATCGGTCTGGTCTCACGGCGTTGTGAATGTTGACCTGTTTAACCTCTTGCTTCTACTTGGGACGCTTGCGTCCCAACTAGAGCTCTGGAAATGCAAATGTGCTACGCTAAATGCTAATAGTATTAGTTAAAACTCAAAAGTTCATTAAAATACACATGCAGGGTATCAAATTAAAGCTATACTCGTTGTGAATCCATGCAACAAGTCAGATTTTTAAAATGCTTTTCGGCGACAGCATGAGAAGCTATTATCTGATAGCATGCACCAATACACTACAACACAAAAGCACAGCAGGGGACGTAAACAAAATAATTAGCATTTCGGCGTTACACAAACCGCACAATAAAATAGAAAATAGTCATTACCTTTCACCATCTTCTTTGTTGGCACTCCTAGATGTCCCATAAACACTATTGGGTCTTTATTTCGATTAAATCGGGCCTTATAAAAGCCAAGATATCGTTATATGTAGACTGTGTGATAAACGAAAAAAACAGCGATTTCACAACGTAACGTCATTTTTTAAAATTCAAAAAGTAGACGATAAACTTTCACAAAACACTTCGAAATACGTTTGTAATGCTACTTTAGGTATTAGTAAACGTTAATAAGCGATAAAAATCATCCGTAGGCGATGTAAAAATCATTAGCTGTCGTCTTGGAAAAAATTTCACGAGAGAGCTCTTCCAGAATGATCTGGGCGGAGACTGGAGGTAAGTGGTGCCCCTGTTTCGGTTCAACCAAGAATCAAAGATGATTCAATTCACAAGACTCTAGACAACATGGAAATGCTGTGGGAGTTGAATGCTCGGTCTTATCTAATTCGGCTCACTGTTAACAATTGCTGGAAGTGGCGCAAGGATATTTATTTCCATTTTCTGTGATCAGGTTTTCCTGCGCTTTCCGATGTAACGCACGTTATGTTATAGCCACAGTCGTGATTTAACCCGTTTTAAAAACGTCCGAGGGTTTCCTATCCACACATTCTAACCATATGAACATACTATATTCCTGGCATGAGTAGCAGGGCGCTGAAATGTTGCGCGATTTTTAACAAAATGTTCAAAAAAGTAGAGGGTAGGAGCAACTAGTTAAAGGTCTTGCTCACATCAGCTACCGAGAGCGTCGTCCGGAACAGCTGGTGCTCTCATGCATGCTTCAGTGTTGCTTGCCTCGACTCGAGCATAAAAAGCATTTAGCACCTCAGGTAGGCCTGCGTCACTGGGCAGCTCACGGCTGGGTTTCCCTTTGTAGTCTGTAATAGTTTGCAAGCCCTGCCACATCCGACAAGCATCAGAGCCGTTGGATTAGTAGTAGGATTCAATCTTAGTCCTGTATTGAAGCTTCATCTGTTTGATGGTTCGTCTGAGGGCATAGAGGGATTTAAAATTAGTGTCCCGCTCCTTGAAAGCAGCAGCTCTAGCCTTTAGCTCAATGCAGATGTTGCCTGTAATCCATGGCTTCTGGTTGGGATATGTACGTATGGTCACTGTGGGGACGTCGTTGTTGATGCACTTATTGATGAAGCCTGTGACTGAGGTGGTATACTCCTCAATGCCATTGGATGAATCGCGGAACATATTCCAGTCTGTGCTAGAAAAACAATCCTGTAGCGTAGCATCCGCATCATCTGAGTCACTGGTACTTCCTGCTTTAGTTTTTGCTTGTAAGCAGGAATCTGGAGGATCGGAAAATAATTATATTTTCCAAATGAAGGGCGAGGTTAGTACGCGTCTGTTTGTGTGGAGTAAAGGTGGTCTGGAGTTTTTTCCCCAAAAACATACAACTCTATGCACAAGGACTACTTTGAACAATTTCCCCTGAACATTTATTTGACAGAGTTCATAGCTGTATGGTTATTTAAACTCGGACATATATATTTTACCCCCTTTTTCTCCCCATATTTGTGATGTCCAATTGGTTGTCTCATTGCTGCAACGCTCCAACAGACTCAGGAGAGCCATGTGTCCTCCGAAACATGACTTTCCAAGCCGCCGTGCTTCTTGACATTCCGCTTGACACTGACACTCTGCTCTGGAAGCCAGACGCACAAATGTGTCGGAGGAAACACCGTCCAACTGACGACAGAAGTTAGCGCGCTTTCTCCAGGCCCTACACAAGTAGCTAGAGCACAATGAAACAAGGAAATCCTCCTCCTCCTCCAAACCCTCCCTTAATGCAGACAACCCTGGGCCAATTGTGCGCCGCCCCATGGAGCTCCCGGTCACGGCTGGCTGTGACAGCCTGGGACCGCTGCGCTACTCTGGAGGCTGAGTCTCAGCATCATTATTACAGTGAAAGCATAACCTTTTAGCAAGTGACACGTGCTATATCACTCATGAATGACATTTTGCATTCAAATTATATTTCAGTCAGGACACAAGCATACAGAAGTCACTGTCACTTAACCCTAGGACTGATGAAAACACATTTTTATTTACCCTTCGTATTTCCAGCTGCCTGCTGACCTCGTGCCACTAATATGTATGCATGTCATATCACTGTTCTCTTCATTTGCAATTTTTTCTCCAGATGGAGTTTGTCTGTGTGGCAGGTGCAGTGTGTAGATGACTCCATCATTAGGATCCCATTGTAACACCTCCAATGGAGTTGTTAGTGTCTGTCTGTCTTTGAATATAAATGTGTGTTTGTCTGCCTTCAGTTGTTATGGAGCCCTCTACCTTGTAATCAGTGAGCTATGGCACCCAGCTGAGGCCATGCAAGTGTCAGGTGTTCCTGTCAGGTGTCTCGCCCCACCAAGACAGAGCATTTGTTTGTGCTCTCCATCCCTCCTTCCTCCTGCATTTTGTCTCAAAGCGTATTACCCCAGTCTGAGAACAGACTGCTTCTTCATTACTTAGAGAATCACACTACAGTCCTGCCAGGTGCCAAAAGGCCTGTCAGGACCAAGGAGCAGTTGCTGGCAAATGAGCAAGCTTGCTAAAATCGGGCATAAATAAATACGCATGCCCTGAGTCAGAGCTAGAGGGCTAGTCAATAAAGGGCTAGTCAATATAGCTTTGAGGGCCGCCCACCATGATGGGTTGTAAAATACTGTGATTTAGGCTACTTTGGATTTGTCAAATGTGTTGAGGTTATTGGATTTAATTGAATGGCAGGCCTTTTGTCCATATAGGCCTACCTAGTTTTGATATTTGTAGTTGACTGATATTTTATTAAAGTATTATTTTGACAATTGTGTCAGAATCCTCTGTGCTTCAGTGATGTTGTCCACAAAACAGGACGACTCCAAACTATGCATAAGCAAGCATAATATTACATTTGGACGATAGAGGGGGCAAGAGCACAAGATATGTATCATTACCAGTGTTTTTGTCCTGTATACAATACCATTTGTAAGTGAATTAATACCAACTAATAATGTGGATATCTTCAGTTTATAGTGCACAATGCAAACAGTTTTACTGTTTTTAATTGCTCTTAGAATTCTGAGTTAATGAGGTTCCGTAATTAATTGTTTCCTTATTGATCTTCTGTACTAGCTGCTCATGTATTTGATCTTTTGGGGAAAATTATTTTGTTAATTGGAAATTGGCCAACTTGATTTTGGTGATCTAGCCCGAAAAAAATATGATTCATATATTTTACGTCTTAGAGATCTCATACTTGTCACCTGAAGATGGAAACAACCCACAAATATAAGAAATCCCGTGCAAGTGAATGTATTGGTTATACTGTACTTTGTTACAATATGTATAATTATGAAGCCTATAGGCCATCTCCTATATGATATTTCCAAACTCAATTTACATAGTAAGGCAGGGTTAGGCTCTTGAAACGTGTTGGATTTCTACAATATTTATCATGATCTCTGCTTTAACCACAACTTGTCTTTACCTCTACAAGTGCTGTTTGATTTGATCATCCTCAGGTGTTTCAAAGTGCCATATTGCAGGCGTATGTGTCGATGATGAAATTGGACGCCACGTGTATCCATAGGTTGTGCAGGTAAAATAACTTGTCATTAACAGCTACTGTTGTTGAATGTGTAGCACCATTTACTTGCTGTCGCTCGCTTGATCTCGGCCATGGTCTACACCACGTGTTAGCAGCAGGGTGCTAATATTCAGGTCAAATTGGCAATTTTGTGTGTGATAATTGTACGGTTATTCGATCTGGAATATCTTTCAGTTGGAACATCAGTTTGAATATATAGTAGCTTAGGCCTTTTATTGTAGCTCTATGGATTTGAATAAGATTAGACGACTATCCAAGCTGGCTAATAGGTTGTCAGTAGCATGCTTTATGTTGCAATACTACCAATTTTCTACACTTGAATCTCTATCTAGGCAGTTAGCGTACATGCTAAAGTCACTCTAGGCTGAGTAGATATTTGCTAGAGTTGGCAAGTATCCTCATTGTCATGCAGTCTTTTGATTGTTTTGTTCCCAGACACACTTGATGCGATAAACTGTCTGTTTTCTGCTGAAGTTTGGCCGCACTTGAATAATAAAATAATGCTGGCATAAATATGGATATATTGTGGCATGTCACTGTCATTAGTGGCCAGTCGTGAAATGAAGATAATTAGTATTCATCTGATGAGATGGCACTCGAGTGAGCTTAAGCACTCGCAAATTGTTCCATTTTTCAGCCTCAACAATGCGTGTGCTCAAAATAAGTCATTAGTATGGAATACCATCATAGTTTTGGTGAATGCTGGGATATTGACTCACTTGTTATGCTCAGTTGGCTCGAAGATCCATGAAATTCCTTAAATGCCACATGAAAACACACAAAGAATTCCACTTAATTTAAGTAATTACGAATTAAATTAAGAATCACTGAACAAAAAACACAACCACTCCAGTTTTTCCACCTTCAATGAGTGAAAGCGCTGCTCCAACTAAACTTCTATGCTTTTCCCCCTCACAGGGGGCACCAATGCTCTCCACGGCTCTGCCTATCCCTCACCATGAGATTACATGTCAGGGTCATATCCTCCAATTCCCCTGGGTAGCAAGTCAAGCACTCGGAAACAGTTTCTTGTAACATGAGCATGAAAAGGAAGCATTTTCTCAATTGGATTTTTTTGTTTAGCTATTCTTTGGTGAACTCATTCAGTCTGACTTGCACTGTTATTGAGTTTATTGCTGGAGGAAAAGTGCAGTCGCAGAACGAGATGTAGGCTTAGCGGTTTTGATGTAGCGCTGAGTGATGCTGCTGAAATGGCCTCTTCACCTTGAGGATTAATGCCAGTCATCCCCTCTTATCATTTTTTAAAATTAAGTACTAGTGAATATGTTTCAGACTTGCAAGCATTTAATTTCATTACTGCCAATGGAGTTGTTAGTGGACAGACCATGTACAGACAAGACATTTCCCCTATGGATCAGTTACTGTCGTTGAGTACATACTGTGTCACGCTTCATTGGTTTAAAGACTTGTTTTTGTCCTTCCCACTTTGCCAGAGTGGGGGTCCTCTGTGTCGGCCTTGATGGATTAAAGTGAGACTTGCAGCAGCTGTTTGGGGAAAGGGGAGGAAGAGTAATTGCCCAAAAAGTACCTGCGTGTCCCTTGCCCCTTTCCCTTTTCATCTTGTTGATTCATATTTTGTAATGTGTCACTTGCGAAGCTGGGAAGCACACAGTGGGGTTGCCTCTACATCACATCACCACCACCATTGTCGCATGGCTAGAAATTGCTAGAGAGGAGAAAACACTTGCCACATGTGCCCAAAGACTTACGTTTCAAATCAATTTTACCATTATCATGCTGATGGCTGGACAAAAAAAATTGAGTTATTTCTTTTGATAGATTTGATTTCAGTCATCTGGCTTGCAGTGAATATTAGTCATGACCCCTTTACTTTTTCCATCTGTGTCGATTTAAATGAAAAGGCCACACTCGCTTTCTTACTTGATCAGGCGAACTACGAGCTGTTTTAGCAGTTAGCACCATTCATAATGGCAACGTTGAGAATGGCGGCCCAAAAGGCCCCTATGATGACATTGGGTGACACAATTAGTGTTATTACTCAATGGTGTGAGAAGTTGTTGTGCAAAAACGCCAAAAAACGCACACTTGAGTATTAGTTACAAATGTTTCATCCATAATGAGACTCAGTCTTTTACCCCACTTGGCTGGAGCCTGTCTCAACAGAACCCTTACCCTGTGTGATGGTAAACAGGATTAGCAGCTAAATGTGGCTAACAGCCAGTGCTTCGTTCAGAATGGTCGACCCCTGCTAACGAAGCCCTCTGCAAAACGGCTCAAAGTTACCCGGTGATATACAATAGGACTCGTAACTGTCATGGGATACGTCAACTGAGATGCCACGCGAGCACGTGACACTCGTTGGTTTGCCCCGCCGTGCTAGTCTGTCCTTTCTGTAGGTGGTGTTCATTCTATACGCCTACATCATTAAAGCTGCATCTGTAACCACATACATTGTTTTCCATTCATTCTCTGTAGCAGTGTATTTTGCTTTGTAGGTTCAGTGGACTGTCTGACAATTACCTATATCAAATATGAAAACTACTGAAATTTGCTATTGGTACTCAGTAGTATCTCAGTAGTTTCCATATTTGATATAGGTCATTCTCAGGCTGTTCCAAGGGCCCCCACAAACTCTAATTCACTGAGAATTAATCCAAGATATGCAACATTCCGTCAGCCTTTTAGAGAGTGGAGGCAGAGTTTAATTTCACTTTCAAATGAAAACCTTCCTTCATAGTGGTTTTTCATTGTTCTTTAAATGCATCTCTGCCATTAGCAAATCTTTTCTCTGTCATCAATCAGCTGTTATTGTATTTCCAAGATGGCCGCCGTAGATAATATGTATCGCTCTCTATAGACGAGCATACTTCAGCTGTGTTTGTATTCCAGAGGTCACTTAATCTTCCCAGCGTGAAGTAGTTCCTATTCGTTGTGTTCTGATTGTGACATCATGTTGTAAACATTTAACCAAGTCAATAATTGCATGCACGTCTGTGTGGATGGCTGAGTTTGTGCAGATGTTTCACACCCCACCCGCCTTGATTTAACCAGCTAAATAGCATTATTAGCTGTAAATTGGTTGATGGCTTGTTCTCAGAGGTGTGCAGTTTTAACTTGTTTGTATAGCTAACTATCAAACAAATATATGCATTGTCAATCGAAAACGTTGTGCCCAAGTCTTTGCAATCTCAAAAAATCGCAGCACTTCAACTGATTGGTCAGAGTCAATATCCTAGCCACCATTTGATTGGCAGATGTGTGAAGCAAATACGTGTACTATCAACAGAAGTTTTGAGGTCGAGGGAGAGTGTGCGAAACATCCGCACAAGCTCAGCCATCCACATAAAGAGATGCGCATGTAGTTATTGAACTGGGAACATTTTCACGCTGGGAGAAATTTTGCAGCATGATATCACAATCAGAACGACTGAACTATTTCACGCTGGGAATATTTTTACATGACAGCCTGGCTGTGCTAAAAATAGCCACTGTGATTGATACTAGGAACAGTGAAAGTCTGCTCCCGTGGTCAGAAGTGACATTATATGCATCTGTAGCTAGGTTCCATTCCAATTGGCGACAGATTTTCATGCGACCACTAAAATTTGCATGTCGAATGTTTTTTACGTTTACAAAATTGTCCCGACACTTTCCAGCACCATTTTTTTCCCCGCCATGACTTTACTCTGTGGATGGAAACATGGTTTGTCTGCTTTTACACCTGTCCCGGTGCCAATGTATTGCCTCTGTCAAATGACAGCGGTGCGTTGCCGCAGCTGAGCGAGCGAGATAAGCAACAGAAGGTGTTTAGAGATGGCCTTGGAGTTCCACATAAGCACATTATTGCACACACAAAGTTCCCATGATTTCAACTGTATTTTTGTTGTTATATTTGAGTCCTTTCTATACACTACATTTAAACCAGGGAACCCAGTATTGTTAGTGTTCCTTTAAAACTATGTAATTGTATTGGCTGGTATATGTTTACACTGTACACATGGTTACTTGCATTCATGAATGCCCAGACAGGTGGTTTTGCCAACCTGCCATTGGCGAAGGTGGCTTGGATCAAAATGCTGTCACTATGAAGACATTGAGAATGGTGTATCCCATGTCATCAACAGTGAAGACATGACACCGGGATGCTGGCCAGTGTTGTGGAATGATCAGAATTAGTTGGGTAACAT